>NC_041388.1:999393-1037400 GCF_002162155.2 Triticum dicoccoides | reverse complement strand
TTTTTTAGGCTCGCCGGCGGCGAAGCACGAGCTCGTGGCGTTCGAAAGCCGGCGGCGGCCGGGTCCCATAGTTGAGGCACTTTTGCGTCCCCCGCTTGCGTGCGGCGGCGGCGCTCCGCGTCATCCCCACCACTTCCGTAGCCGTCCATTAGTCGGGAAGGGTTTCTATGGCTTTTTTTAGACTCGCCGGCGGCGGACAGCGAGCTCGTGGCGTTCGAAAGCCGGCGGCAGCCGGCGCCCATAGTTGAGGCACTTCTGCGTCCGCCGCTTACGTGCGGCGCTCCGCATCATCCCCACCACTTCCATAGCCGTCCATGAGTCGGGAAGGGTCACTAGGGCTTTTTTAGGCTCGCTGGCGTTGGACCGCCAACTCATGGCGTTCGAAAGGCGGCGGCCGCCGGCTCCCATAGTAGAGGGACTTCTGCGTCCCCCGCTTGCGTGCGGTGGCGGTGGCGCTCCGCGTCATCTCCACCACTTCTGTAGCCGTCCATGAGTCGGGAAGGGTCGTTAGGGCTTTTTTTAGGCTCGCCGGCGGCGGACCGCGAGCTCGTGGCGTTCGAAAGTCGGCGGTGGCCGGTTTCCATAGTTGAGGCACTTTTGCGTCCCCCGCTTGCGTGCGGCAGCGGAGGCGCTCCGCGTCATCATGAGTCGGGAAGGGTCGCTAGGGCTTTTTTTAGGCTCGCCGGTGGCAGACTGCAAGCTTGTGGCGTTCGAAAGGCGGTGGCGGCCGGCTCCCATAGTAGAGGCACTTCTACGTCCCCCGCTTGCGTGCGGCGGCGGCGGCGCTCCGCGTCATCTCCACCACTTTCGTAGTCGTCCATGTGTTGGGAAGGGTCGTTAGGGCTTTTTTTAGGCTAGCCGGCGGCGGACCGCGAGCTCGTGGCGTTCGAAAGTCGGCAGTGGCCGGCTCCCATAGTTGAGGCACTTTTGCGTCCCCCGCTTGGGTGCGGCAGCGGCGGCGCTCCACGTCCTCCCTCCCACTTCCGTAGCCGTTCATGAGTCGGGAAGGGTCGCTAGGGCTTTAGGCTCGCCGGCGGCGGACTGCGAGCTCGTGGCGTTCGAAAGCTGGCAGCGGCCGGCTCCCATAGTTGAGGCACTTCTGCGTTCCCCGCTTGTGTGCGGCGGCGCTCCGCGTCATCCAAACAACTTCCGTAGCCGTCCATGGGTCGGGAAGGATCGTTAGGGCTTTTTTTAGGCTCGCCGGCGGCGAGAAATTGGGGCGGAGGGGGAGGGGAATCGCGGCGGTGGATAGAGTTTGACCTGTATCTGAACGGTGACACCACAGAAATAGGGATGGAGAGGGTCTTTTTTAACTTTTTACGGGTCGGGTACGAGATACGGTGTCTGTTCTAACAAGAAAAACGGGTCAAACTCGTATGCTCACTGGAATTTTACGGGTTCAGCCCTTTTACGGGATGTGTTAGAGATGACCTTACTGTCCGAAACGTACGAAGAAACGAAGCAGGTGAGGACTCTTGGGTTTGACGTGACGCCTCAACGAACCGGAAATCATTACTCTACCTGGAGGAAAGAAAGGAACACTTTTTTTTGAACGCAAGGAAAGAACACTTTAGACCAATGGATGGAGTGTACCGGGATCGTGTGCTTGTTGTGATGGGTTGTGCGTCGTTGGATCCAAGAATCATGTTCGGTCTCAGCGGGTCGACCATTGAGCGCTAGCTAGGTACATGTACTGGTAGCCACCCGATCCGAGCCAAAGCTAACTGCATCCAGTAGGAGCCGTGACCACCGAGCCTCCGCTCTCTCTCTCTCTTGGCCCTCGCTCACTTATACTATATCTCTAGGGAAACCTAGCTAAGACGCTCCCTCCTCTCCTCTCGCAATAACAAGACGGAGGAGAGCAAAGCTCTTCTTCCCAAGTAAGTAAGATAGTGATCCTAGAGGGAGGGAGGGAGGGCATCCCATGTGCTTGGCCTTCCAAGTTAAAGGAGCTAGCTCTTTAGACCAGGTAAGGTTTGTTCATGGCGTCGTGGTTCGATCGTGCCAACTTGATAACTCGGTTTGTTCGCGAGACCGTTCCTTTTAGACTTTGGCCATGGTTTTTTGTTTGTTTGTTTTGTTTAGATTAGATCGAGATGACCCGTACAAACCAACCTCATGATTTTTAGATTAAGCTTTTGATGTTGCCCAACTTGATGCAATTTTTTTTTCGTCGATTCTAATTTGCTACAACTAGCTAGTCGCTTCTGCCATGCATGCTTCTATCGGATGGGTCGATCGAAGGAGGGTTTTGAGTCCCACTCCCACTTCTTCTTCTCTTAATGTTCTTGTAATCACGCCGATGCCGAAACCACATACGCTATAAATGAGTTACCTTTGATTTCATGCAATGCACTGAATTACCTTTGATCAATTTAGAGATTTGTTTGTTTGATTAATGAAAATATGTATGTATGTATGTTTCCACTGGCTGGGTTGGGCTGGGCTGTTTGGGAACTGGGATTTTTAAATGGTGGCAAATAGTAACTAAAATTCATACAAGGTTAATTACCACACGGACACAGTCAAAGAAGATAGTAAGTATATATGAAGAAGAAGAGCACATGTGCATCGTGGAGGACACAATCAGAAAGTAAGTTTCTTTGTCACAATCATTCACTCCTCAGATTCTATAAAGAGCACGCCCACACAGTGCCACTCCCAAACACACAGCTAGCACACCACTCTCTCACACTCAACACACAATGACTCGCAGCAAGATGCCTGCACGTAAGGTGATGGGGGTGCTGCTCTTTCTTGCTCTCCTGTGGAGCAGCCACCTGGTGATGGTAGCCGAGGCTGCCGAGGATATCCTTCCGTCAGACGAGCTGAGCCTTGAGGTTCTTGCACTGCTCGAGGACATCATGAAGTCCAACCTGTGCCCGGCAGCATGCGTGACCTGCTTGGTGCAGGTCGGGAAGAGCTGCCCTCTCATCTTGATGATGTTTGCTCCATGCGTCCTTGGTAAGGTCATGGCAGACCAGAGCTGCCCTCTCACCTTGATGATGTTTGCTCCATGTTTGCTCGCAGCGCCGCTTCTTCTTCTACCTTGAGCTGCCTCACACAACTCTCTCTCTCTCTTCTTTCTATCTTCTCTCAAGAACACACGCACACGCTCACGCACACAACCAAGGGAGAAACCGACTACTAGCTTTGCCAAGAGGTCAGCTCGTTGGTTCACACGAGAGACTACATTTTTTCTACCAGAGCCCTCACGGCTTCATTCTCATTAATCAAAGCACTATTTATACAAGGGACTATGCACACACGAACCAGCCACTGCTCTCGGCAGCCCCACTAATGGCACGATCTCCATGCACGCACACTCTCAACGGCCACACGACGTAGCCCACTGGGACCTTTTCTCATCCCAACTAACTCACGCATGAAGCTAGCAACTATCTGCATGCAACTAACTACCTAAACCGAACGCATACACTTATCACTACAAGAGTTGACCGGATGAGCCGGCTCAACCTGTCACGCTCCAGCCTCTTGTGCGACTTGCCGCTTCACGCACCACCACGGCTTCACGCCGCATCGGCATCTTTCCATACTCGCCGCATCGCACGACAGCGCGACATCTCGCCTCCTTCGCACACCTTGCCTGAAACTTGACAGGACTCTCTACTCGATCCCTAGACCATCTAAGTTACATGCAGGACTCAAAACAAATATTCAGATACAAATATCAGTTTTGCTAGAACTCATCTAGATGAGATTTAATTTGGTCTCATTCATCATTTATAACCGTTGGATGTGGTGCTATAAGATGCATGTGTGCTGACATGGGCTGTATCCGTTCTTGTTTTCCAGGTGAATAAGACCAAATTACGTCTCATCTAGATGAGTTCTAGGTACTCCCTACAAATATCAAGATTAAACCTAACAACATTGACCGGAGCACTGCCGGCCGAGATCCGCCGCGGGCAGGCCCCAGGCCGCCGCCTGGTCGCTCGCCGTGCCTGCAGGTCGCGCCGCAGGGAGGCCCCAAGCCACCGTCCGGTCGCCATTGACCCATTTGTGCTCGTCGGCGTCCGCGACGCCGTTAGGGCGCTCCATGCGGGGAGCGGCGAGGAGCAGAGGCTGCGGATTCCACCCTCCACCGAGCAGGTGACTCCTCGAGGCGTGGCGGGAGGCGGGGCAGCTCTGGTGGCGAAGGGCGCGGGGCGGGCGGCTCCAGCGGCGACCCGTAGTCTGGCGGCTCCAGCGGCGACCCGTGGCTCCAGCGGCGAAGGGCAGCGGTGGCGGCTCCAGCGACGACCTGCGGCTGCCGCGGCGAGCGGCTCCAGGGGCGAAGGGTGGCAGGCGACACCCGCGGCCAAGGGCGGCGGCTCCAGCGGCGAGAGGTTTTCGCGGCTGCACTTGCGGCGAAGTGTGGCTCCGGCTGCACCTGTTGGCCACGCTGGCACCTGAACTATGGGCCTGGCCTGGCAGAAACGTGATTAACCGCAGTAAAGCGGGCGGTTCCACGACTTGGTAGTTTTTTGCCACTGATTAGGTAAAAAGTGGTAGTTTTCCACACAAAATCGTAAAGTGGTAGTTTCTGACCACGTTTTCATGAAATGTGGTAGTTTTTGGTTAAATACTCCATCCTTGAGGAAGATTATCCAGATTCGCAATCTGTAGCTTGCCAAGCACAGGTGCAAGCAGTTTGGGGCACTCAGGTAGAACCCAAATCTGGCATGTACAAACTGCAAACAAATTACATTACACCCTCGAGAGCTAGAAAAGGGACTTTGTTAAGTTATTAATATTACTATTATAAGCATATAGAAATAGGAATGAGACATATATGGATGACTAGTGAGTACCTTTTCACTTTGAAAATCCAGACGCAGGTCGGTTATCCAGGCTACATTAGCAAGGAGCTCACTTAACTTGATATTACTAGCCGAACTAACACCAACTTTCCAAGGATTAGCTTTGAAAGCTGCGGGACAGAAGCAAAAAATCAGGCGATCTTGTTGGTAAGACCAACTAACATATTTTCTGCATCATCATCACATTATATAACCTAGGAAAGAAAAAATGAGCCTCCCTCGTGGACATGAACAAATTAAGGAGGAGAAAAGTCCTTGTGTTTTTTTGATATTCAAACCGCAGTCCCTTTTTAAGTGGATATCGAAAAAACGTTTCGCTCTTACGAAAAGAAGCCTGCATTTTTCAGCATTCAACCCGCAATTCTTTTTAGTGGACAGGTGGGCGAGCGGGAAGGACCGGGGCGTCGCCCACGACGCAGACGAGACCGGCGGCGGCTTATGGTGGCGCGGTCGATGAGGACCTGCTGGATCTCGCCGGATCTGGTGGGATGGCGCGCAGGCGGCGGATCCGGAAGGAAAGCGGCCCGAGCTTGGAGCACGAGGCATGGCGTGGGAGGACGGGAGGAAGGAGATGGGAGCGGTGAGGTGCGGCGGTGGTCCCGCTTCAGGGTGGACGCGGTCCGGGCCGGTCCGGTCCCTGACCGAGCCTTGCTTTGGACCGGCCGTGGCCGGTCCGGACAGGACCGGACCGAGATGTCCAGCGAGCCGTTTTTTCTGGACCGGACCGTGTGAGCGTCAGCTCGGTTAGGCCCGAGAGGACCGAATGGACCGGCTGGTGTTGCCTGGGAGTCTGTTTTTGTTGTGTTTAGCTGCTGTGTAGGCACCTTTTGATTCTGGAAAGCAAATGAAGCAAACAGAGGACAGAGGAGGAGATCGTCATGCAAAATGATCAGTTTACGGCTCCAACTGACGAAACTGTATTGTCTGACAAAACTGACGAAACTGAAGAAAACTTTATTGTCTGACGAAACTGAATTCTAACAACTTACGGCTATATCTGTCGAAACTGTATTGTACGCGAGACCTGCTGCAGCTGCTTCTTCATCTCCATAGCGTCCACGGCGGGGGAGATGGCGACAGTCGACGACGACGGGCAGGTGCAGCGCTCCCTCCTCTACTCCTCCACTACTCCTTTCCCCGCGTGCAGGTGCAGACGAGGAGGTGTTGGTCGACGAGACTAAGGGGAGAGACAAGATGGCGGAAAGTGGAGGAGGTGCAGGTGGTCAACGACGGCAACGGCGGCCGGCGGAGGCGGCGCTCCCTCCCTCCTGCAGTTGTATGGTGGGCAGCGGCGGCGCGGCGGGGCCGGGATGGGATGCGGAGGCGGCGTCGGGGTTGAGCGACCGAACGAACTGAGTGCGATTGCGTGCATTGGGCTGTGCCTTTTCTCGGTCCGACCGAGCGGACCAGTCAAAGCCCGGACCGGACCGACGTTTTCTCGGGCCTAATTTGACGGCCCGGACCGGCTGATTTCTTTATCGGGCCAGGACCGAGCGGGCCAAGACCGAGCGGGCCACGAGCGGGCCGAAAAGCCCGCTCGGTACGTCCACCCTGAGTCCCGCTGCTGCTCCTCGCCGGCCATCGGGTGCGCGGAGGCGTCGACATCGTTGAGTGGATCGAGCGAGCGCCGTCGCCTTCGTCCGTTCCCCTTGCTAAACAGGTTTTTTTCCCGACCCATCCCATTCCCAACCACGCTTCAATGCTGCTGGTGGTGCTCAGCGAGGACGAGTGCCGGAAGGGGCTAAGCGCTTTTTATCTTCCCTCAGAAACATAATTTTATCTTCTTTCAGATGTAGGAATTGATACGTACGGATGAACTTAAAGGTAGAATTTCTAATGGAAAAAGTCCAAAATAAACCTTGAACATGTAGATGAAAGCTAAATCCAAC
The DNA here is from genome assembly GCF_002162155.2 of Triticum dicoccoides. Taxonomy (NCBI): domain Eukaryota; kingdom Viridiplantae; phylum Streptophyta; class Magnoliopsida; order Poales; family Poaceae; genus Triticum; species Triticum dicoccoides. The sequence continues at coordinate 1,030,688 of NC_041388.1, read as the reverse complement.
CCTGAACTTGCAATCCCGGAAATCAGCACACCGAACTCATTGATCCCGGTCTATTTTAAACCTTGAAGGCGTTTCCAAACAGGGATTGTGCACGTGGCAGACCAACTCCCGGGATTGTTGGCTACACACGCGATCGGGCCGGCCCATCAGGCGTGAAGGGAGATTTTTTTTCTTTTTTTCATTTTACTTTTTCGTAAGTGCGACATAAAAATAACCAAAAATAAGACAGCAGGCAGAGTCGAACTTGTCCCTTGGCCTATCGATATCCACTTGCTAGCCACGAGAGTAGATCACTATTAGTGCAACAAGTTGAAGCGCGAACATAATTAATCAGACACCAGCGTCGAGATTTGTAAACATTTTTTGGGAGCAAACAAATTTTGAAACGTATTTTTTTTTTAAATCCCCAAGATATTCTAAGGTGCGAACACTTTTTTAATTTTGAATACTTTTGAAAAAAGGAACAACTTTTTTGAAAACACAATCAGTTTTTACAAAGCGAATACTCTTTGAAACATAAAAATAACAATAAAAAGGGAACAATTCTTGAATCCAGAAAAAAAATATGCACAAACTTTCAAAAAAATGTTTACTATAATTTTTTCATAAATTCAAAAATGTTAAAGCATTTCATAAGTTGCTGAATAGTTAAAAAATGTTCATGTTTTCTAATTTTGTCACAAACTAAAAACTGTTTGGTGTTTAATAAAAATTGTTTGGAGTTCTCAAGTTCTGTCTAAATTTTTAAAACTGTTCGTGATTTTAAAAGTTATTTACATTTATCAAAAGATGTTCGGAATTGTGTCGCATTTTCCTTACAGATGTTTTTGGAATTTCCTAAATTATTTGCGTTAAAAATGAGCATTTTGAAATTGTTCAAAAAACAATTCATGAAATGTTTGATTTTCTAACATGTTTAGATATATGTTCGCTCCTTTCTGTTCTTATAAATGTGACTACCTAGCGTCATGTGCAGCCTTCAGGGCCAGTGGCTAGCCGGGGTTGCGCTCTGAATACGAGAACCAGAGTTGCAGTCCTATGAATACGGTGTATAGCGTATTTTTCTTTTGTCGCCTAGTAATTTTTCATCGATCCTTATAAAAGACAACTGGCTTTGTGTAGTTATATAAGAAAAAAGTTCGTTGTTATTACAAATGTAAAAATTTATTATCATTATGAAAATAAATAACAAAAAATGGAAAAGAAAAAACGTAGCAGCACGAGTGATTGCGCTAATGGGCCGGCCCGATTCGTCTTAATGTCCTGCCAGCCGGTCAACGCCCAGAATTTGACTTGCCACGTCAGCGAATACCAGCTAAACGGGCTCAAGGTTCAAAATAGACCGGGATCAGAAAGTTGGGTGTGCTGATTTCCGGGATTGCAAGTTCAAGGTTTGATTTAGCTTTCGTCTATAAGTTTAAGGTTTATTTTGAACTTTTTCCATTTCTAATCTTAATCTTGCAGTGTTCAAGAAGGCGCCCAGAAAATCAATTGACACCATCCCTTCTCTGATTATGCACACAGATCAGGAGAGACATACTGGCCGGGACAATCTTTAAACCATGAAGCTACACAATCTATTGAATCGGCCAATAGGTGGATATCGTAATTAGAATCAGGGCATTTCTATGAAAGTCTATATATCACAGTTAACTACAGGGAGGTAAGCCGTAGTGTTATTTCACATGCTACACTTGCATCAACAAAACATGCATGTGTATTGACTGCATTTTCCATTGTATTTCTGATGGAGCAGAAAACAAATGAGACATTCCCATTCACAAGTGTTTATGCTGAACCCAGACTTTTCAGACCATCAGACCAACCAGTAAGTATCAATTATGCAAAACATGTGAAACAACCAGTAAGTATGGGTACTGATTGTAAGAAAATAAATATCAACGAAACGGAACGGAACTGGAGCCTGTAGTGGTTACATGGAGCCAACTGTGTGTTTGTGACAACATTGAATTAACATTTAATCGATGTATCTAAATGTATATATTTTATATGTGTAAACGAAGGGGTTGGAATAAAGTGGGTTTTCATATCATAATTTTTTTAACTCCACTCCGTGGCCCTCCTCCTCCAGACCCCGTTCAACCTCATCAAACCAACTTGTGTGTCGAGGAGCTTAGCTCAGCTAGCTGTTTGCACGCTCTGTAGTTCCTATTCTGAACATATGAGTCAACTTCCCGAACCCATGCTTACGGCATCAAGTATTACATAGACTTTTTTTGCTTAATTTACTTGTCCATAGAAGAATCTGGACGTTTCATTTGGTTCAGTTACTATCAGCAAGAACACATTGTGAGTGCCAGATCTTTAACCGTTTGCCTGTGAATGTATGGTCTTCCAACAGTAATTATATTGGCCGTAGCACACCCGTGCGTCGGGATGATGTACACCGCTTGGGGTTTAATACCAAATTGGTGTATGTCGATACTGAAATATCCAAAGATCACTTGACCGGATCAATTTTCTTTTCTCTGGAATTGTTTCTTATGTATATGCACAGATGTACTAGATGCTATGTTTTTACAATTTCAGTACACATATGCTTGCTAATGTGATTACTTGTTCATTTCACTAGATAGTGTGTTCCCATCGATCCATCCATGTACTGAATTGACAATTTTCTTACTCTGTTCAGGTTGCAATCACGAACGAGCAGCAAATGTTTGCACTGAACTACTGGGGTAAGGCAGTGAAATACTTTTTGCTCGCGGGGGTGAAAGTTTGGAACAGAGAAAGAACAGACAACAAAGTGTATGCACTACACATATGCTACTACTTAGATCCTTATTTCTTGTCTTGCAATGAAGGAGTACAGGTCCTTCCATATAGGACTTACAAACTGACTAAAGACTGAATATTTCTACTAGCAGTTTATTACTCATCGTTGTAATTTTATTGTCTCATAAGCATAGACCATTCATATGCATAATTGTCAGGTTGCACTTTTCTCATCTTTTAAGTTGATAGGGAAATTTGTACAGATGACATGTTTATGTGAATGACACTATTCTAATGGCAGAATGAGGATGGGGCATTCGGTGATCCAGCATCTGTTCTACCATCAGGGCTGATGGCATTCTTTGGCAATACTAAGCCGCTTGATAAATCCATGGCATGAGATGGGCCTTGGGTATAATCCAAGCATCGAACCTGGGTGATCCGTGGTGATACAATTTAATGAAAACATGAACCATGGCTTGATGTTGCTTTCAACCAGTACAAGGCTATGTGGAGAAAGTATGTAGATACTGAAAAGGAATTCCTGACACTATGTAACTTTGGTCTCTCAAGTAATTAAAGAAATTCTCCAAGAATAAGGCCACCATCAATATATTTGTTCTTTTATGGGCAAAAGAGTCTTCATGTGAATTGTCTCTTTTTAGTTGTTGCAAAGTTTCTTACCTTTGTGCTGGTCAACTATTTTTATGTAGAATTTGATAATATATTTTTAGCTAAGGTGCAATCATTGTAGTATATATAGTTGAAGGGGATGTTATAGATGAACATTTGTGTACTATTTGTAGCAAACACATCCTCAGTTGTATTAATGGAAATGGAAGAAAAATATGACGTTTGCTTCGTAGCGAAGCACTTAAGAGGCATGCGGGGACACGCGCATGACTCACCCTCCCTCTATGAAACAACTCCACAACATTATGAGTCAAAAGCAAGCAGAAGTATGGGGGCGGTATATGGTAATATGGACTTGGTGCAGGAGTAGATAGGTGTATAGACTAGGCGCGGGAGTAGTTCACAGAGTGCAACCCTCAAATCCAGCTCGACGAGATTAGTTTTTTTAGTTAAACGAGGTGAAGGACTAGCTCATAGAGGGCGAATCTCATATCTAGCTCGACGAGATTAATTTTTTTAAGTTTTAAACATTCCATTGCACGGTTTAAGGACAATTGTGTCATGCAGTGGTTGACCTTACCACTCTGGAATCTGAAGGAAATATGCCCTAGTGGCAATAATAAAGTTATTATTTATTTCCTTATTTCATGATAAATGTTTATTATTCATGCTAGAATTGTATTAACCGGAAACATAATACATGTGTGAATACATAGACAAACAGAGTGTCACTAGTATGCCTCTACTAGACTAGCTCGTTAATCAAAGATGGTTATGTTTCCTAAACCATGAACAAAGAGTTGTTATTTGATTAACGAGGTCACATCATTAGTTGAATGATCTGATTGACATGACCCATTCCATTAGCTTAGCACCCGATCGTTTAGTATGTTGCTATTGCTTTCTTTATGACTTATACATGTTCCTATGACTATGAGATTATGCAACTCCCATTTGCCGGAGGAACACTTTGGGTGCTACCCAACGTCACAACGTAACTGGGTGATTATAAAGGAGCATTACAGGTGTCTCCAAAGGTAGATGTTGGGTTGGCGTATTTCGAGATTAGGATTTGTCACTCCGATTGTCGGAGAGGTATCTCTGGGCCCTCTCGGTAATGCACATCACATAAGCCTTGCAAGCACTGCAACTAATATGTTAGTTGTGAGATGATGTATTACGGAACGAGTAAAGAGACTTGCCGGTAACGAGATTGAACTAGGTATTGGATACTGACGATCGAATCTCGGGCAAGTAACATACCGATGACAAAGGGAACAACGTATGTTGTTATGCGGTCTGACCGATAAAGATCTTCGTAGAATATGTAGGAGCCAATATGGGCATCCAGGTCCCGCTATTGGTTATTGACCGGAGACGTGTCTCGGTCATGTCTACATTGTTCTCGAACCGTAGGGTCCGCACGCTTAAGGTTTCGATGACAGTTATATTATGAGTTTATGAGTTTTGATGTACCGAAGGAGTTCGGAGTCCCGGATGAGATCGGGGACATGACGAGGAGTCTCGAAATGGTCGAGACGTAAAGATCGATATATTGGACGACTATATTCGGACATCGGAAAGGTTCCGAGTGATTCGGGTATTTTTCGGAGTACCGGGTAGTTACGGGAGAAGTAATGGGCCTTGATGGGCTTTAGTGGGAAGAGGAAAAAAGGCTGCTGCGCCCCCTCCCCTTTGGTCCGAATTGGACTAGGGAAAAGGCTGCTGCGCCACCTTTCCTACTCCTCCACTTCCTTCTCCCTTCCTCCCCTCTTGATGGACTCCTACTAGGACTTGGAGTCCTAGTAGGACTCCCATCCTGGCCGCACCAATGGCCTTGGCCGGCCTCCTCCTCCTCCATCCTTTATATACTGAGGCAAGGGGCACCCCATAGACACACAATTGATCATTGAGATCGTTCCTTAGCCGTGTGCGGTGCCCCCTGCCACCATATTCCACCTCGGTCATATCGTTGTAGTGCTTAGGCGAAGCTCTGCGTCGGTAGAACATCAAGATCGTCACCACGCCGTCGTGCTGACGGAACTCTTCCTCGACGCTTTGCTGGATCGGAGCCCGAGGATCGTCATCGAGCTGAACGTGTGCTAAGAACTCGGAGGTGCCGGAGTAACGGTGCTTGGATCGGTCGGATCGGGAAGAAGATGTACGACTACTTCCTCCACGTTGTGTCAACGCTTCCGTTGCGATCTACAAGGGTACGTAGATCATACTCTCCCCTCGTTGCTATGCATCACCATGATCTTGCGTGTGCGTAGGAATTTTTTTGAAATTACTATGTTCCCCAACAGTGGCATCCGAGCCTAGGTTTTATGGTTTGATGTTATTTGCACGAGTAGAACACAAGTGAGTTGTGGGCGATATAAGTCATACTACCTACCAGCATGTCATACTTTGGTTCGGCAGTATTGTTGGACGAGACAATCCGGACCAACCTTACGCGTACGCTTACGCGAGACCGGTTCCCTCGACGTGCTTTGCACATAGATGGCTTGCGGGCGACTGTCTCTCCAACTTTAGTTGAACCGAGTGTGACTACGCCCGGTCCTTGAGAAGGTTAAAACGGAGTCTATTTGACAAACTATCGTTGTGGTTTTGATGCGTAGGTGAGATGAGTTCTTTCTTAAGCCCGTAGCAGCCACGTAAAACTTGCAACAACAAAGTAGAGGACGTCTAACTTGTTTTTGCAGGACATGTTGTGATGTGATATGGTCAAGGCATGATGCTAAATTTTATTGTATGAGATGATCATGTTTTGTAACCAAGTTATCGGCAACTGGCAGGAGCCATATGGTTGTCGCTTTATTGTATGCAATGCAATCGCGATGTAATGCTTTACTTTATTACTAAGCGGTAGTGATAGTCGTGGAAGCATAAGATTGGCGAGACGACAACGATGCTACGATGAAGATCAAGGTGTCGCGCCGGTGACGATGGTGATCATGACGGTGCTTCGGAGATGGAGATCACAAGCACAAGATGATGATGTCCATATCATATCACTTATATTGATTGCATGTGACGTTTATCCTTTATATGCATCTTATCTTGCTTTGATTGACGGTAGCATTATAAGATGATCTCTCACTAAATTATCAAGAAGTGTTCTCCCTGAGTATGCACCGTTGTGAAAGTTCTTCGTGCTGAGACACCACGTGATGATCGGGTGTGATAGGCTCTACGTTCAAATACAACGGGTGCAAAACAGTTGCACACGCGGAATACTCAGGTTATACTTGACGAGCCAAGCATATACAGATATGGCCTCGGAACACGGAGACCGAAAGGTCGAGCGTGAATCATATAGTAGATATGATCAACATAGTGATGTTCACCAATGAAACTACTCCATCTCACGTGATGATCGGACATGGTTTAGTTGATTTGGATCATGTGATCACTTAGAGGATTAGAGGGATGTCTATCTAAGTGGGAGTTCTTAAGTAATATGATTAAATTGAACTTAAATTTATCATGAACTTAGTCCTGGTAGTATTTTGCAAATTATGTTGTAGATCAATAGCTCATGTTGTTGCTTCCCTGTGTTTATTTTGATATGTTCCTAGAGAAAATTGTGTTGAAAGATGTTAGTAGCAATGATGCGGATTGGATCCGTGATCTGAGGTTTATCCTCATTGCTGCACAGAAGAATTATGTCCTTGATGCACCGCTAGGTGAAAGACCTATTGCAGGAGCAGATGCAGACGTTATGAACGTTTGGCTAGCTCAATATGACGACTACTTGATAGTTTAGTGCACCATGCTTAATGGCTTAGAATCGGGACTTCAAAGACGTTTTGAACGTCATGGACCATATGAGATGTTCCAGAAGTTGAAGTTAATATTTCAAGCAAATACCCGAGTTGAGAGATATGAAGTCTCCAACAAGTTTTATAGCTAAAAGATGGAGGAGAATCGCTCAACTAGTGAGCATGTGCCCAGATTGTGTGAGTACTACAATCGCTTGAATCAAGTGGGAGTTAATCTTCCAGATAAGATAGTGATTGATAGAATTCTCTAGTCACCATCACCAAGTTAGTAGAACTTCGTGATGAACTATAATATGCAAGGGATAACGGATACAACTCCCCAGCTCTTCGTGATGATGAAATCAACGAAGGTAGAAATCAAGAAAAACATCAAGTGTTGATGGTTGACAAGACCACTAGTTTCAAGAAAAGGGCAAAGGGAAGAAGGGGAAATTCAAGAAAAACGGCAAGCAAGTTGCTGCTCAAGTGAAGAAGCCCAAGTCTGATCCTAAGCCTGAGACTAAGTGCTTCTACTCCAAAGGGACTGGTCACTGGAAGCGGAACTACCCCAAGTGATTGGCGGATAAGGAGGATGGCAAAGTGAACATAAGTATATTTGATATACATGTTATTGATGTGTACTTTACTAGTGTTTATAGCAACCCCTCAGTATTTGATGCTAGTTCAGTTGCTAAGAATAGTAACTCGAAACGGGAGTTGCAGAATGAACAGAGACTAGTTAAGGGTGAAGTGACAATGTGTGTTGGAAGTGGTTCCAAGATTGATATGATCATCATCGCACACTCCCTATACTTTCGGGATTAGTGTTGAACCTAAATAAGTGTTATTTGGTGTTTGCGTTGAGCATGAATATGATTTGATCATGTTTATTGTAATACGGTTATTCATTTAAGTAAAAGAATAAATTGTTGTTCTGTTTACATGAATAAAACCTTATATGGTTACACACCCAATGAAAATAGTTCATTGGATCTCGATCTTAATGATACACATATTCATAATATTGAAACCAAAAGATGCGATGTTAATAATGATAGTGCAACTTATTTGTGGCACTGCCGTTTAAGTCATATTGGTGTAAAGCGCATGAAGAAACTCCATGTTGATGGGATTTTGGAATCACTTGATTATGAATCACTTGATGCTTGCGAACCATGCCTTATGGGCAAGATGACTAAAACGCCGTTCTCCGGAACAATGAAGCAAACAACAGATTTGTTGGAAATCATACATACTGATGTATGTGGTCCGATGAATATTAAGGCTTACAGCAGGTATCATTATCTTCTGACCTTCACAAGATGATTTGAGCAGATATGGGGATATCTACTTGATGAAACATAAGTCTGAAACACTTGAACAGTTCAAAGAATTTCAGAGTGAAGTGGAAAATCATCGTGACAAGAAAATAAAAGTTTCTACGATATGATCGCAGAGGTAAAATATTTGAGTTACGAGTTTGGTCTTCAGTTAAAACAATGTGAAATAGTTTCACTACTCAAGCCACCTGGAACACCATAGTGTAATGGTGTGTCCGAACGTCATAACCGTACTTTATTAGATATAGTGCGATCTATGATGTCTCTTACCGATTTACCACTATCGTTTTAGGGTTATGCATTAGAGACAGCTGCATTCACGTTAAAAAAGGGGCACCATCTATATCCGTCGAGACGACGCCTTATGAACTATGGTTTGGCAAGAAACCAAAGTTGCCGTTTCTTGAAGTTTGGGGTTGCGATGCTTATGAGAAAAAGTTTCATCCTGATAAACTCAAACCCAAATCGGAGAAATATGTCTTCATAGGATACCCAAAGGAGACTGTTGGGTACACCTTCTATCACAGATCCTAAGGCAAGACATTCGTTGCTTATAATGGATCCTTTCTAGAGAAGGAGTTTCTCTCGAAAGAAGTGAGTGGGAGGAAAGTAGAAAACTTGATAAGGTAATTGTACCTTCTACCTTATTGGAAAGTAGTTCATCACAAAAAATCTGTTCTTGTGACTACTACACCAATTAGTGAGGAAGCTAATGATGATGATCATGTAACTTCAGATCAAGTTACTACCGAATCTCGTAGGTAAACCAGAGTGAGATCCACACCAGAGTGGTACGGTAATCCTGTTCTAGAGGTCATGTTACTTGACCATGACGAACCTACGAACTATGAGGAAGCGATGATGAGCCCAGATTCCGCGAAATGGTTTGAGGCCATGAAATCTGAGATATGATCCATGTATGAGAACAAAGTTTGGACTTTGGTTAACTTGCCCGATGATCGGCAAGCAATTGAGAATAAATGGATCTTCAAGAGGAAGACGGACGCTGATAGTAGTGTTACTATCTACAAAGCTAGAATTGTCGCAAAAGGTTTTCGACAAGTTCAAGGTGTTGACTACGATGAGAGCTTCTCACTCGTATCTATGCTTGAGTCTGTCCGAATCATGTTAGTAATTGCCGCATTTTATGAAATCTGGAAAATGGATAAACAAAACTGCATTCCTTAATGGATTTATTAAAGAAGAGTTGTATATGATGCAACAGAAGGTTTTGTCAATCCGAAAGGTGCTAACAAAATGTGCAAGCTCCAGCGATCCATCTATGGACTGGTGCAAGAATCTCGGAGTTGGAATATACGTTTTGATAAGTTGATCAAAGCATATAGTTTTATACAGACTTGCAGTGAAGCCTGTATTTACAAGAAAGTGAGTGGGAGCACTACAACATTACTGATAAGTATATGTGAATGACATATTGTTGATCGGAAATAATGTAGAATTATTCTGTAAAGCATAAAGGAGTATTTGAAAGGAGTTTTTCAAAGAAAGACTTCGGTAAAGCTGCTTACATATTGAGCTTCAAGATCTATAGAGATAGATCAAGACGCTTGATAAGTTTTTTCCAATGAGTACATACCTTGACAAGATTTTGAAGTAGTTCAAAATGGAGTAGTCAAAGAAAGAGTTCTTACCTGTATTATAAGGTGTGAAGTTGAGTAAGACTCAAAGCCCGACCACGGCAGAAGATAGAAAAAGAATGAAAGTCATTCCCTATGCCTTGGCCATAGGTTCTATAAAGTATGTCATGCTGTATAACAGATCTATTGTATACCCTGCACTGATTTGGCAAGGGAGTACAATAGTGATCTAGGAGTAGATCACTGGACAGCGGTCAGAATTATCCTTGGTGAAATAAGGATATGTTTCTCGATTATGGACGTGACAAAAAGGTTCGTCGTAAAAGGTTACGTCGATGCAAGTTTTGACACTGATCTGGATGACTCTAAGTCTCGATCTAGATACATATTGAAAGTGGGAGCAATTAGCTAGAGTAGCTCCGTGCAGAGCATTGTAGACATAGAAAATTGCAAAATACATAACGGATCTGAATGTGAAAGACCGTTGACTAAGATTCTCTCACAAACAAAACATGATCACACCTTAGTACTCTTTGGGTGTTAATCACATAGCGATGTGAACTAGATTACCGAATCTAGTAAACCGTTTGGGTGTTGGTCACATGACGATGTGAACTATGGGTGTTAATCACATGATGATGTGAACTATCGATGTTAATCACATGGTGATGTGATCTAGATTATTGACTCTAGTGCAAGTGGGAGACTGAAGGAAATATGCCCTAGAGGCAATAATAAAGTTATTATTTATTTCCTTATTTCATGATAAATGTTTATTATTCATGCTAGAATTGTATTAACCGGAAACATAATACATGTGTGAATACATAGACAAACAGAGTGTCACTAGTATGCCTCTACTAGACTAGCTCGTTAATCAAAGATGGTTATGTTTCCTAAACCATGAACAAAGAGTTGTTATTTGATTAACGAGGTCACATCATTAGTTGAATGATCTGATTGATATGACCCATTCCATTAGCTTAGCACCCGATCGTTTAGTATGTTGCTATTGCTTTCTTCATGACTTATACATGTTCCTATGACTATGAGATTATGCAACTCCCGTTTGCCGGAGGAACACTTTGGGTGCTACCAAACGTCACAACGTAACTGGGTGATTATAAAGGAGCATTACAGGTGTCTCCAAAGGTAGATGTTGGGTTGGCGTATTTCGAGATTATGATTTGTCACTCCGATTGTCGGAGAGGTATCTCTGGGCCCTCTCGGTAATGCACATCACATAAGCCTTGCAAGAACTCCAACTAATATGTTAGTTGTGAGATGATGTATTACGGAACGAGTAAAGAGACTTGCCGGTAACGAGATTGAACTAGGTATTGGATACCGACGATCGAATCTCGGGCAAGTAACATACCGATGACAAAGGGAACAACGTATGTTGTTATGCGGTCTGACCGATAAAGATCTTCGTAGAATATGTAGGAGCCAATATGGGCATCCAGGTCCCGCTATTGGTTATTGACCGGAGACGTGTCTCGGTCATGTCTACATTGTTCTCGAACCGTAGGGTCCGCACGCTTAAGGTTTCGATGACAGTTATATTATGAGTTTATGAGTTTTGATGTACCGAAGGAGTTTGGAGTCCCGGATGAGATCGGGGACATGACGAGGAGTCTCGAAATGGTCGAAACGTAAAGATCGATATATTGGACGACTATATTCGGACATCGGAAAGATTCCGAGTGATTCGGGTATTTTTCGGAGTACCGGGTAGTTACGGGAGAAGTAATGGGCCTTGATGGGCTTTAGTGGGAAGAGGAAAAAAGCCTGCTGCGCCCCCCTCCCCTTTGGTCCGAATTGGACTAGGGAAAAGGGGGCCGGCCACCTTTCCTACTCCTCCACTTCCTTCTCCCTTCCTCCCCTCTTGATGGACTCCTACTAGGACTTGGAGTCCTAGTAGGACTCCCATCCTGGCCGCACCAATGGCCTTGGCCGGCCTCCTCCTCCTCCATCCTTTATATACTGAGGCAAGGGGCACCCCATAGACACACAATTGATCATTGAGATCGTTCCTTAGCCGTGTGCGGTGCCCCCTGCCACCATATTCCACCTCGGTCATATCGTTGTAGTGCTTAGGCGAAGCCCTGCGTCGGTAGAACATCAAGATCGTCACCACACCGTCGTGCTGACGGAACTCTTCCTCGACGCTTTGCTGGATCGGAGCCCGAGGATCGTCATCGAGCTGAACGTGTGCTAAGAACTCGGAGGTGCAGGAGTAGCGGTGCTTGGATCGGTCGGATCGGGAAGAAGATGTACGACTACTTCCTCCACGTTGTGTCAACGCTTCCGTTGCGATCTACAAGGGTACGTAGATCATACTCTCCCCTCGTTGCTATGCATCACCATGATCTTGCGTGTGCGTAGGAAATTTTTTGAAATTACTATGTTCCCCAACAGAATCAACCACGTTCCAATATGTTTTGATCAGGTAAACAACACGACCACCGTTGTCGAGGGTGCGATCACTGTTGTCGAGGACTTAATGGAGGATAAGTGGCAACACAGGCAGGCTATTGTGTTGAAATATATGTCAAAAATAAAAGACACAGATGAAAGGATATTGTAGGCATGCTTATTGGGATAGGGAGTTTTATTCTCCCGTTGCAACGTACCGGCATTGTTATAATTTCAGAAATTATTGACCTATTCAAAATCATAAATTAAATCTAATATTGAGTATACCTTAACTAAATGAAAGAGCTTCTTGAAAAATTATTGACCCACTCAAAATCATAAATTATATCAAATGTTGAATATCTTATCTGAATGAGAGAACTCTTTGAGAAATTGTTGAACAAGTCAAAATCATGAACCAAATCCAAGATTGACACCTCAATTGAATGAGAGGTCTCTAAAATTAGGGAGCATAGTATATTATAATAGAATAGATGATAGATGATTAAAATGTATACACCCCGTTGCAACGCACATATATATATATATATATATATATATATATATATATATATATATATATATACTAGACGAATACCCGTGCGTTGCCACGGGAGAGATGGTACCGATCAAATCATTTCACTATCAATATTTGATGTGCTTTACTTTGAAGTACAAGACAATCTGATCAGTTTGGTTATGGCAAATACATTATTTATTTAGGCGTATCATAGAAGTTCCATGAGCTCTAAGTTTTAGGAATAAATTTTTTAGATGACTACTTTCAAAGATTAAAATTGAATCTGAAACTTAAGTGACAACTCTATTACTTTGACAATTCGTTTCCTTGTCCGTGTCATACCATTTTCTTCGCGTCGCAGACAAGAGCTATACTGAAGCAATCTGACTCTTGTCCATGCCCATTTTCTTTGCCTCCTTTCTAATACTCCCTCCTACCCAACATGTAAGACGCGCTTGACTTTTTTGGATTTTCATCGCACGACTTTAACAATTATTATCAATTATTGTAGGTCTACAAAATTAGTATAAAATATATGAAATAAAATTGCTTTGCAAGAAAAATAATACAATACAATTTATATGTGTCCAACCCATGAACTTTTGTATAGAAAAATGATCAAAGTCGCATAAGCAAAGTCAGGGGCGTTATATTCCATGGAGGGAGTACCTAAGGCAAAAGTCTGCTTCATGTCCTCCCAGCTTCAATACTTACGGGGGACCTTGAAACATGAATAATGACTTTTGACCAACAGAACCATTTACCAAATCTTTCATGTGCTTGGTTACAATCTACACAATACAACAATGATACACCTTCCCTAAAAAAATGACACACCAAGATAGATGGTTTATCCTTTACAGTAGCAAATATAAGTAGAAGGCAAAGAAGTATTATATTACAGCGTCATGAATACTTACACCAGTGTGAAGCTGTCCACCTAATGGCTACACAACTCTTTGATCTGGTTCACTAAATTGGGAAATCAAGAAGTTGAATTTAAGTTTCAGTTGATCTCAAAATATTTGCACAAATCCATCAGTTAATCAGTGAAACCTGACCCTGATCATCATACCTAGAATGCTGGGAGTAAAGGGAAGTACTTAAGGAATGTTAAAATTCTAATATGAAAGCTTAAGAGTATAGCAATATATCTACAATAAGTAGCATTGACAGTCTAATAGGAAAGCTTAGTAGCATATCATATCTGTTTTGTTGCACTTGTGAAAGATTAGAAAACCATATTTAAATTATGATGATAAACTCATGTATAACTACATTATGAATCTTGCCACTTATCCAAGAGTAGTAGAGTCAAACTCATTGAATATGTTCTACAAAAAATGGGATGAGAAATGTAACACGTGAGATCATAGATGATGAATCCGCAAGAAGTCCCTTCTCCATTTTTATGAAGCTCGACGTTATGGAATGGAGCAACCTCAAAAGTCAAAACCTGCAAAATAAATATTAGAATCTTCAGTTTGAAGCGAACATATAAAATATGTGGTAATGTAGCTATTCTATCTCTAGGAAATAAAGACTTTTGATGGCATGAGCATATATATAGAGTGATAGAGATGTAATATACATATATCAAGCAAAGAAAGTACGTACTATGATCTTATATTAATATTCCATGGTGATTTCGTATCATTATCATTAATAAAATAACATGTAGAACAGTATTCCTTTCTCTTGATAAGACCATGCTATACCCATTAGTACTCTCAATGTTGGTGAATAATCACAAATCATAACGTCAAAGTGTAAGAACAAACTTGTTTTGTTGACCAAAAATAAACTACCTTGTTCTTCTTCCTCACCAAAATCTTCCCCTAGATTTTTCATCTTTATCTGCACAAGTCGTTGTTAAAGCTACATGATGCAAGAGGAAAGCATAGTCAGAGCTACAGGATATAAGAAGAAAACATAGTCACAGAGGACGAACAGAAGGGAGAGACGAACATGATTACATGAACACAACGTGTCCTAGGTCCTCTCCCGCCGCTCTGGCTACTGCCTGCCCTGCACTCGCGCACGCCGCTCCGCAGCTGTCTCAAGCATCAACCACGTGCCCCGGCCGCTCCTTTCAGTAGCCCCAGGAGCAGCTGGCAGCCGTCACCGGCGCCCTCGCCTGCGATTCTGCGAAGCCGAGACGAGCAGTCCTGCACCGGGAATCCGGGATGAATGTAGCTAGCGCGATGGCCATCGCTGTAGGGATGGAGCTCAGAGATCATTGAGATCGTTACGAAATACGGGAGTAGAGGCAGAGGTTCACCGTTCACCATGGGAGAAGCCCTAGCAGATCGTGCATGTATAGATGTGCGCATACGGGTGCGTGGATTGTGACTGGTCTAGCGGCAGTTTGGGATCACATAGGAAACGTGCATGCGTGGGTAGGGTTGTTTCTTTTTTGTTTTTTCCCCTTGTAAACGGGAGGATCGGAAGTGTGGGTGAAAAAAATCGTTGTGCTTCTCGGGAGAGGCGATCGTGGATGGATCTGCCCTTATTTTTTTTAATAATAAAGCACGGATTGACTTCGTGGGTTCATCATCACAATACACTTTTTCTCATGAATTTACGCTTTCAATTTGAATTTAAAACATATACGTGAGGTGGTACTAATGTTGGGACCTCCTGTGTGAGCCTCTCTGTGTCAATTTGCTGAGGCTTCCCACAGGCGTGTCTTCGACTGGGCCGGCCCATGAAGATAGAGACGCACGCTGTAGCTCAAAAAAGAAAATTGCGCCGCGGACGATTCGAACACAAGATCGACCGCTATAAATCTCGTGTACCTGCCAGCTAAGCAACGAGCCGTATGTGACCATACTGGAGCATCAAACTTAAAGAACAAAACACGCTGCGCAGATCCGAATTAGTTCAGGAATTTCGTAAGCAAATTTTTTTCTTCAAAAAATGGAATGTTCCGTGAAACGCAAACACTTTTCAAAATTGTGAAAAATATTTTGGAAAACTATAACATTTTTTGAAAATCACGAACAATTTTTTGAAACGAGAATATTTTTCAAATTCCAAAAAAAATTGAGAAACACGAACATATTTGAAAGCATGATTTTTAAGAAACTTGTGAACATTTTTTAAACTCCTAAAAAAATGAAAACGTGGAAAATTTTCTAAAATAGGAACATTTTCTGAACATTGTCAAAAATTTGAAAAGAAAACTTTCAAACATTTTTCCAAAATGCGAACAATTTTTTAAACAGAATTTTTTTTGAATTTATGTAAAAAATAAAACACGAACATTTTTTCAAATTTCAAAACATTTTTTGAAAAATTGAACAATTGTCGAAAGATGATCTTTTAAAAAATAAACTTGAAAAATAAAATAAATTTCAAAGCGAAAAAACAAAATTAAGAAAGAAGAAAAAGAAATAGAAAAGCTGAAAAAAGAAAAAACGAAAAACAAAAACAAAACCCAAGAAGAAACAGGAAAAACCGGTCAGAAAAGAAACGTAAAGGGAGGAGCATGCTGTAGTAATGCTGACTGAAGAACATCGTCATATTACTTGGGCCTGGAAAAAAACATTGGCCTTCCCTTATGGACTGCGTGCACGCGAGTGGGCTTTCTTATCTGAGATATTAGAGAAAGAAAAAAAAATCAATTACTGTGGAGAATCGAACGTGAGATCTCTTCTATATTTCTTTGGGCTATGAGAACCAGCTGAGATAAGCATGCCACTTGATGAATAGTCCCACCTCGGGATTTTAAGTACGCACATACCGGTTAATATAGCGCAGTAATTAACCAACAGACGTGAAAAGAGATGACCTAATTAAGCGGATGGGCTAATTAAGGAAAGGAATGTGGCTAAATAGATGCGGATAATTCAAAGGAAGGATTGTGTGGGCTGAGCAGAATATTTGAATGGATGGGATCCTTATATAATAAGGTAAGGTAGGGAAGGAACAAAAAGATTTTATTTCTTTTAAGATTTTTACGCTTGCCAGTATGAAATACGTATCACTTAATATATTAGGAGCATTACAAGTCCACAAAATTGTAGTATGATGATAAAACTCATAGTTGTGGGATTAAATCACGTTTGTCATGAATAGGTGGGCAAGAGAGACTACCATCGACAATTGTGACGAAAAGAAAAATTAGCGACAACAATGGGTCTCTAGAAATGTTCAATTTTTTGGTTCTACAGTTGCAACGATAACCACCGGTTGTTTCGGCCAAAAAACAATTTGTCCTATCAATATCAACGAGCGAACCACATGGTCCAGGTGGTAAGCTACCAGAAAACAAAAGAAAACAAAAAATATCAACAAGCCTAATAATAAAAGCAAATCCCATGCTACTTAGTCAACTAAAGTCAATGAGCCCCAGATATATCCGTTATCTTCTTCCATAAATAATATTAATGTGTCAACCGTGTGATTTCATTATTTATGCTTTTTTATTAATATTAATATTAATTATAGAGATAAGTCGATACGTCTTCTTCTTGACATGTGTATCATCCTTTCATAATTGAAACACATGTTTTTAGGACCTCTAGAGCTTGCTACCTACTATTTTTGTTTTGTAGAATTCCTTTTGTAAAATGCTAGCATTTCCTCTATTATTTTTTGTTTTGTTAATATTGTGTCACAACGGCACGGATCGATGACAACTGATTCTCACCAGGCACCCAACACATGCCGACACCACCTCTATTACCATCATGATATATTTCAAACTGGGATCAAAGATAAGAACTTTTGTTTTAAATTCGAATATGGTGATGAATTATAGCTCTATATAAACAAATTTTAAGTCCATTTGGAATCACTATATAAATTGTTATTGTGTTCATCTACGGATTTTTGTGAGCATTAAATTTCGCATGAACTATCATTGTGTTTCCCATATAATTCTAACTAAATTTAAGTACACTTCAATTATGTCTCCCGTTGCAACGCACGGGCATTTGTGCTAGTAATAATATATATATATAATTATAATAATAATAAAGCATGGATTGAGTCTGTTGGGTTTACCGTCGCACACATTTTGCAAAGAAGTCTTTGTGTTTTCTGATAATTGAACCCGTAGTCCCTCATTAAACTCCCACGCAAGAGGAAAAAACGGTTCGCTGAAAAAAAACACATCGGCCTCCTCTCCTCGACCCTCGCGTGTGCCTAGGCCAGAGCCAATCCCTCAAGCCGCCGCCACACCTCAACCTACTCGCCGCCGCCGCCGCCCACTGGTCGTCCCACCGCACTAACCTAACCACCTCTGAGACGGGATCCTCTGACATGCAAGAGGAAAGTCAGGGAGCTACACTGGCCTCTTTGTGTAAAATATGGAAGGCAAGTTAGAGATCCGACACTGTCCAGAAATCACTGTAGATGCACAGATTACTGTGGACAATCACTGTACATAATCGTTGTGTTAAATTGCAGCTTATGAAAATCTAGAGAAGGGAAGTCAGGCTACTGTAGCTTCCCCTGACTTCTCTTCCTAAGTCAGAGGATCTGAATCCCTCCGTCTCCTTCCACGATTGGATCGACATCGCCCCCGTCCAATGGATGTGGTCCCCGCCCCCCATAGATTTAGACTTCACCCCCTTCCTCTAGATGCCCAAGGTGAAGCCGACCCCGACGCCTCTACCTCAAGTCTACCCCCGGCCCCTCTCCCTTCATGCGCGCGCTAGCGAGATCAAGCATAGCAGTTTGCGGGAATTCGGCCGCGGATCTGAGCATTAAGAGCCGCTGCCAGGCCACCCGGTGTGCCACTGATCCCGTGCGCCGCCGCTTGAAGCTGCCCTGCTCGCTGCCCTCCACGCATCGCCACCCTGGTCTAGGTCTAGCAGATGAACAGAGGATGGCCCGTTGTCGGACGCAAGCATCTCATGGTGCACCTGCCCTCTCCTTTGACGCATGGATAGCTGCGACCTTGTGACTGCGGTGAGTAGTGCTGAGGACTTGGGGGTATTTCTTCTTTTTCCCTTCGATCAATATCTGTTTAGAGATTTGTTATAACCAAATGAAGAAAAGGATTCGGTTATTCTAAAAATATGCCCACCAATATATAGGTTATTAGGAAGGCTCTTTGCAAGCATAAAGTGAATCTCTAACAGTCAACTTCTTAATATAGGTTGGCAAGTACATGTGTTTATATTTCTGAAAATATATTACCACTATAGATCTTGATGAAAAATATATTCTCTGCCTTGCAGTTTTATGTGGTGAAAGTTTTAGAGGCTGTCGATAGCTTTCCAAAGGTACCTCAGTGTTCTATGGTTAGAAATAGAAGATAGCG
Organism: Triticum dicoccoides; assembly: GCF_002162155.2. Classification (NCBI taxonomy): domain Eukaryota; kingdom Viridiplantae; phylum Streptophyta; class Magnoliopsida; order Poales; family Poaceae; genus Triticum; species Triticum dicoccoides. Next base: position 1,011,405 of record NC_041388.1, on the reverse strand, counting down.
TACAGGAGGCCAAATCTTGACATGGTTCAGTCATCCACATATTACAGAAACATCAGATCGGATTTAACAACTATCTTTGGAGTAGCAGACACATATATATATATAATTTAGAAAAGAGTGGTCTACAGTAGAGAAAGAAAATGACCTTGAAGGCATGCAGTGGCAGTTTTGCACCTCCTTCCTGATGACATTGAGCTTAGAGTTGATGAGCTCAGCTCCCTCCCAAGTGCCTCTTTTCCCAATTGTTGGCTGCACCAGACTGCCAAAAGATGAAATTTGAAAAAAGTATTTCATTCATATAAGAAATCATAGATATATAAACTAGACATACAAGCTATAGGACTTACAAAAAAAATGTCAGTCCTCATGCATATAAAGCCTCGAAGTCAAGGGATTATGTGTGCTTTTCGACATATATTTGAAGTGTAACAAGCCTTTCCCAGTTGGATCTATTCTGAACATATGAGTCTATCTCCTGAACCCATGTTTACTTCCTGAACATAGCAGAGAAGCAAAACTGAAACTATATAACTAGAGGCATTAAACCAACTACTTTCTCTATTTTTTATGTATTTTGCATTATGTTTTAGCTAATCACGATACATGCCTCTGTTTTGGGTTTTTTTCCTGAAAAAATGGTAATTCTAGAGAACATACTGGAAGCTGATGTTGTAGCATTGCAGTGTTGCATTGCATATATTTGCATACGGGAGTTACTGCCATGGCATGTTAATGTCAAGAGCCATTGGTAGGCAAGTTGCTTCCTATAGTGACTAATTGTGGCTCTGCCAGGTTTCTTTGCACTGATAGTGTGCAGTGAGAAAAAATGAATACAGATAGGCTATGTATGGACATGCATGTTGTAGATCTTCTTATAATAATTTTCGAATACTCAAATTTGTTCATGTCTTATTTCTTCAGTAAAAATGCTTTCCCTGTTCCACGGCAAGATGAGTAGAGAACTATTGGAATGTTTGACATACTTCTCTTCCCTTCAAAACACAGTCTATAAGCAAATGGAAATAGCTTATTTTTTTCACCAAAAACCCATCATCTTACCATGGGGATAACAGGCCCACCACTTATTTTCCCATCTCCAAAGGAAACAACAACCGAATTCTGCACTGTACTGTCTTTGCATCATTTGGCAGAATACATTTTTGCAGACAACAAAAAAGACCTTGGCAGAGGATGTTAGCCCATTTACAAATCTGGTGCCATGAGCATGGAGGCTTCAAAAATGTTGGCAAACTTATTAGACTTCATAAGCAGAGTGCTTCGTAAGGAAGCACTCTGAAAATAACCTTGGATTTCAATGCCTCACCCGTCCTGCGGTCCTGCCTCGATCCAATGAGTCGTCCCTCTCTACCTCTGACAGCCTCACTCTAATGCCGCTTATATCACCGGAGGCGCGCCGGAGGCGCGTTGAGGTGAGCATGGCCTGCGTTGAGGTGGTAAGATGGGGCATGTTGGCGTACCCAAAGCAGACATGCATGAATATTGGAGCAGGAGAGATTGGTCGCCCATTAGGCATCAACCCAACTCCACTGTACTCCCTTTTCTTTCCATAACCAATTCTTTGGAGCAGACATGTGGGTATATTTACATAGTCTGAAGATAGTTTGCATTTTTTTGGTTAGCTCAGATTTAGATTTCTCACTATTTGATCAATCGATCCATGTCTATCTCATTAACATGGTTTGTAGAATGTACCTTTCCGCATTTACCCTGTTTGGTTAAATGTTGAGCTGGTGATAAGAGGTCGTTCGAAAAAAAATAGTAGAGGAAGAAAGGGAGGAGCAGAAGTAAGGTTGGGCTTGGTGGCCTCGACGCATATGAACTCCTCTATGCCAAGCCTCGCATCACCCGGTTATTATGTTATCTGCTTCGATTTAGAATTGTGACTGATGTACTGCCGTATAGAAATATGATTGTTTGATGTATGACTTAGCTGAGTTCCCTCTTTATGAAAATATCTGAATCAGTATTTAGTTGATAACTTGTGGCAACAAAGGATCGTTTGCAAACAAGGTTCTCACCCCTTATATTTTAAGGCATGGAAAAGAATTGTGATTAAATCTGTTGAGTATGTCTTTATAGCAGACTAGCAGTAAACTTCATATGAATGGACCTTGAATGTTGAATTAAGACAAGTTTACAATTATGTGAGGAAGCGAGCATCGATTGTAAGAAGGCAGAGATGGGAACATTTATTTTTTGTAAGGCATGAGGACGAATGTTTCCACGTGAGAATTCTCAGAAGTTCTTTTATCTTTATACCACAACTGAACAGCCTAATTATCTCACATTGAGCACTCTGTTCTTTTAGTAAAAGTGTGAGATTTTTTCTCTCCCGATGCAACGCACGGGCATGTTTATTAGTATTATATATATATATATATATATATATATATATATATATATATATATATATATATATATATATATATATATAGATAGATAGATAGATGGATCAAACAAGTCAAAATCTGCTACGGCTAACAAGGGCAGCACACAGAATAGGAGGACGCGATCACATCCTAATGATTTATACTAACTACTGTATATCACAAGGGACACAAATAAACTTTGCTAATACTAATAAATAAAAAGAGTTCCTTTTGGATATGAATCCAGACGGAAATCGAGCCCATTCATTTCCTTTCTAGCACGATTACACAAGGAAGGAATCCCGTGAGCCCAAGGACATACCCTACCCCTGGACGGAGGAGGAAAGGGCCGCCGACGGCGGCGGCGGCCGAGAAGGGCTCAGCTGGCGGCGGCCTGCCCAAAGGAGATCGGGTCAGTTAGGGTTTTTCTTATTTTCACAACATGGCCTCCCTCGACCACGACAAAACCTGCAAACACTGTATTAGATGAGACGGGCTAAACGTTGTTAATTCAGTTCGGTCTGGGCTTTACCCTTTTGTGTCTGGTTTCGGCCCATGGATACCTGGTTTCTAGTTACTCAAAAAAAAAGGACAACTGGTTTCTCAAAATAAAATAAAATTGGTAGGCCGAAAATTTGAAGAAAATAACCCAAATTTGAGAAATTTTGCAACAACTTCCCTTTTATTACCTTTTGGACACTCATCTGCATCAAACATGGCAAAATATAACCTTTCTTTACAATTAGTTAGGTCGAACATTTTATCTAGGCCCCGCAAAAAAACATTTTATCTACGAATAAAGTGTGCACATGGGCAAAATGGACAAGAATAACCTAGAGGCGAAACAAATTCACATAATAAAATCTCCTCAAAAATTATTTGACAGAGGTAACCCTTTCGGGTAGCGTCAAACGCGTGGATGCTATGCTTCGTGCAGTAGCGCTGTTCTGATGGGCGATACACGCCTTTGCCAGCATGGCGTCATGGGGCCAGGATGGGCCCCACCCCTGGCTAAGTAGCACCTGAGGCTCGGGCGCTATCCTACCTCGCATGGCGCCTCTCTGTCAGGCGCTATACTGCCACTTAGTAACCGGCGCGAGCCGGCCCTCCCGCCAGCTCGCACACCCCTTCCACAAACAAAGAGGATGAGAGGGGTGGCCGCACTTTCCTATCTCTCCCCGGGATTTGAATTTTTTTTCTCTCCGTGGATTTCAACCCTAGTCCCTCCCAGAAGGTATTCTCCGCCGCATTCCTCCTTTTCATCTGAAAAATCCTTGCCATTGTTTATCCTTGTGCAAGTTAATTTGGGTGAAACCCTAGCTAGTTTTTTATGGATTCAAATTTTCTATGAGAAACTGAAATAATGTGGCGGTGATTTAGGCTTTGTAGACGAGTTGTAATCATTGGGGAACATGTGTGTTGTTGATTTGTATTTTGAATCATGCTTGCAGAGGATTTTGTGTCTATGTATGAAATAATACTCACAAAAGCCTTGTGCACCGGCTCATTCCGATTGCGCAAGCGTATTATATTGGGGCTCATCCCGTGGAAGGCCTTGTGCACCGGCTCATTCTTCCAGCCGTACAAGCAGTGTATCCGGGGTTCACCCCTGCTTTTTTTGAGAGAGAACGTCGGCCTTTATTAATCAAGCAAACAAATTACATAGAGTTTTCCGGATACAATCCGAAGCAGAAAGAAAAATACAAGGATTCACAGAGTTCAAACTAGACTTAGCTAAAACATGAGCTAAAATATTACAATGCCGACGAACATGCATAAAAGAGACCGAAGACAAGGCACAAGACACCATCTTGATATCCGCGATGATCGAACCCACCATGGACCTGTCCCGGAGCGGAGAGTTAATCCTTTGAACAACCGAGAGGCAATCGGATTGAAAGATCACCCGATCAAAGTTCTGCTCGCCCACCAGCTGCACCGCCCAGGCAGCTCCATCCATCCTCCTACCTAAAGACGCCTTTTCTTGTGCGGAGCGCCAAGGCCTCAGCCAGCTCTGGCGATGAGACACCGGGCAAAGGTTCGGAGGCAGCCGCCACACACAGGCCTGAGTCCTGCACCACCACCCCAGCCGCAGAAGACGCACGGTCAGAGGACACCGCTGCATCCAAGGAAACCAGAAGCGTACCAGGCGAAGGCGGAATCCAACGAAAGCCCATCCCTGAAGAAACACGTCCAGGGTCGGCGGCCGGTTTGAAAAGGTGCTGGAATATCATCTCCACGTACGCCATGGGCCTCGCCGCAGTCCGCTTCGGGTGAGGAGGCTCCGGTTCATTGCGAGCGGCATTGCGGGCTTCCCAGATGTGCCATAATGAGACCGTGATGGCAGAAATTTCCTTGTCGGAGCACCGGCCAAACAGTTCGAAAATCCACTACTTAGGAGAAGTGAAAGACGAACTGACACAGTTTGATGCCAAAAACCTCCTTGATCTCCTCCCAGACCAGCCGAGCATGGCCACAAAATAGCAATGCGTGCTCAATCCCTTCAGCTCTGCCACAGAACACGCAATCCGTCCTAGTTGCGACCTGACGACGCTGCAACTGTTCTCCCGATGGCAGGCAGTTATGAACAAACCTCCACAGCAATATCTTCATCTTGTTCGGTACCTGGATGTTCCATATTTTCTTCCACATCTTGTCCTCCGAAGACCAACCTGAATTCTGGCCGCCACCATTAGCACTGTGCGCCAACAAGAACAAGCTCGTCCTGGCCATATTGTATGCTGAACGAACCGAGTAGTGTCCATACCTTGTAAACGGCCAGCGTACATAGTCCGGGCCACCCTCCAGGTTCACATTAATCTTGAGGATCTCATCAGCCACCTCTTGAGGGAAAAAAGCACGTACAAATTCCTCATTCCAGCCTCCAAGCTCTTCATCAAGCAAGCAGTGAATTGTAGCCGTGCTTGGGATGGGAGAAAGAGTTTGAAGCAAAGCCGGTGGAGTGGAAGGGACCCAGTCATCCTTTAGAATGAGAGTACTCCTGCCATCTCCTATGCCCCATTGCACACCTTTCTTTAGCAGGTCCCTCCCATGCAAAATAGCACACCAAGTAGCCGAGGCAGAACTGGGAGCAGAAGCATTCCAAAAATCACCAAAAGAAAAATACCTTCTGAGGGAGTCCTGGATTAGGGGGTGTCCGGATAGCCGGACTATACCTTCGGCCGGACTCCTGGACTATGAAGATACAAGATTGAAGACTTCGTCCCATGTCCGGAAGGGACTTTCCTTGGCGTGGAAGGCAAGCTTGGCGATACGAATATGTAGATCTCCTACCATTGTAACCGACTCTGTGTAACCCTAACCCTCTTCGGTGTCTATATAAACCGAAGGGTTTTAGTCCGTAGGACAACATACAATCATACCATAGGCTAGCTTCTAGGGTTTAGCCTCTCTGATCTCGTGGTAGATCTACTCTTGTACTACCCATATCATCAATATCAATCAAGTAAGACGTAGGATTTTACCTCCATCAACAGGGCCCGAACCTGGGTAAAACATCATGTCCCCTGCCTCCTGTTACCATCCGCCTAGACGCACAGTTCGGGACCCCCTACCCGAGATCCGCCGGTTTTGACACCGACATTGGTGCTTTCATTGAGAGTACCTCTGTGTCGTCACTTTTAGGCCCGATGGCTCCTCCGTTCATCAACGACGATGCGATCTAGGGTGGGACTTTTCTTCCCGGACAGATCTTCGTATTTGGCGGCTTTGCACTGCGGGCCAATTCGCTTGGCCATCTGGAGCAGATCGAAAGCTACGCCCCTGGCCATCAGGTCAGGTTTGGAAGTTTGAACTACACGGCTGACCTCCGCGGAGACTTGATCTTCGACGGATTCGAGCCGCAGCCGAGCGCGCCGCACTGTCACGACGGGCATGATCTAGCTCTGCCGCCGAACAGTGCCCTAGAGGCCGCACCCGCATCAGCTCCGACCCTTAATTCAGAGCCAACTGCGCCAATCGAGGATGGGTGGTTGGACACCGCCTCGGGGGCTGCAATCTCTATGGTGATCGAGCCGAACACCAGCCCTATTCTCTGCAAAGCCCGTGACTCCAAGGAGCCGGACTCCTCTCCAAACTCCGAGCCCTTCGCGCCCCTGCCGATCGAACCCGATTGGGCGCAGATCATGGAGTTCACCGCTGCAGACATCTTTCAGCACTCGCCCTTCGACGATATTCTGAATTCACTAAAGTCTCTCTCTCTTTATCAGGAGAGCCCTGGCCGGACTATGGTCAGCAAGGTTGGGATGCGGATGATGAAGAAATTCAAAGCCCACCCACCACCCACTTCGTAGCCACTATCGATAATTTAAATGACATGCTCGACTTCGACTCCGAAGACATGAACCAACGCCTATAAGGCACTGGACAGTCACCTCATCTCATGATGTATACATAGTGGACACACCCAAAGGAAGCGACGACGAGGAACACAGGGATGCAACGAGGGATCGTTCACTCGAAAAGCAATCAAAGCAGCGACGTAAGCGCCACTCCAAGCCTCGCCTCGACAGAGACAGCAGCCATACAAACCCAGCCATAGAGCAGGATGAGCCGGCGGACGACGAACATGCCTTCGAGCAACCGTCCGAACAAGGCAACTTGGATAAACAAACCGAACACCCCGTCCCCGGCGAAAACAACCGTCCGGACGACCTTACGCCGGATAAGCTCATGGAGCAGAAGAACCTCCATATAAGGCTCATTGCCGATGCGCGTAGCCTGTAAAAGCAGAAGCGGAAGCTCAAAACTGCGGAAGATGCACTCAGAATCAGATGGAGCAAAGTACGCAGCACCGCAGACAAATATGGCGGCAGTCGCCGCACAAAAAGCTATCCAAAGCAAAAGCTACTGCCTGAATTTGACAAGGAGGCCTTAGAGCCCCCGCAGTAAGAAAATAGGAAAGCCACCCGGTCGGATAGACGACCGCATGGCCAACATGGAGCGGCAAGCGGCGCCGCACACAAGCCGGCATGCGATCCACCAAAGGATCCACATCAAAAAGATGGCCCAGCCAGATCTATCTACGGGCCAAGAAAGCAAGCTCTAGTAAGCAATGCAACACAACAAATATCCGAACATCACGGCACACCCAAATACAGGGGTGCCGCACACCCCCTATGTTTCACCGATGAGGTGCTGGACCATGAATTTCCAGCGGGATTCAAGCCCGTAAACATAGAGGCGTACGACGGAACAACAGACCCTGGGGTCTGGATTGAGGACTATATCCTCCACATACACATGTCCAGAGGAGATGACCTCCACGCCATAAAATACTTACCCCTCAAGCTTAAAGGGCCAGCCCGGCATTGGCTCAAAAGCCTTCCCGAAAACACCATTGGAAGTTGGGAAGAGCTTGAGGATGCTTTCCGGGCAAATTTTCAAGGGACCTATGTCCGCCCTCCGGATGCAGACGATCTCAGTCACATAACTCAACAGCCCGGAGAGTCAGCCCAGAAATTCTGGAACAAATTTCTTACTAAAAAGAATCAGATAGTCGACTGTCCGGACGCCGAAGCCCTAGCAGCTTTTAAGCATAACGTTCGAGGCGAATGGCTCGCTAGACACCTCGGCCAAGAAAAGCCAAGAACAATGGGCGCATTAACAAGCCTCATGACCCGCTTTTGCGCAGGAGAGGACAGCTGGTTGGCAAGATGTAGCTCCAGCGACCCAAGTACATCCGAAGTTAGGGATGGAAACGGAAAACCCCGACGCAGCAAGGACCAGCGCTGGAATAAGAGAAACAGCCCAAAGAGCACGACGGTCAACGCCGGATTCAAAAGCTCGCGGCAGAATCAGAGAAAGCCGTCCCTCAAGGATAATAGGGACGAGCTATCCAACTTAAACAAAATCTTGGACAAGATATGTCAAATACACAGTACTCCCGGGAAGCCTGCGAGCCATACCCACAGAGATTGTTGGGTTTTCAAGCAATCCGGCAAACTCAACGCCGAACACAAGGGGCTCGACACACCAAGTGAGGACGATGAAGAACCGCACAAGCAGAGCACCAGGAGACAAAAGGATTTCCCACAAGAAGTCAAAACAGTAAACTTACTTCACGTAATGAACAGAATGGCGCCAGTAGAGATACGCGCCATACGGCCTATCCCAAAGGAGTCTCGCCAATGGTTGTTAAAACCGATCATCTTCGACCACCATGATTACTCTAGAAGTATCCGGAACGCAGGCTGGACTGCCTTGATATTGGATCCAATAATCGGCGGACTCCACTTTACAAATGTCCCGATGGACGGCGGCAGTGGTCTAAACCTGTTATACCAGGACACAATCCGCAACATGGGGATAGACCCAACAAAAATTCGCCATAGCAAAACCTCCTTTCAAGGGGTAATGCCAGGCCCGGATGCCCGTTGCATGGGTTCTCTCCGGCTAGAAGTTATATTCGGCTCCCCCGATAACTTCCGTCACGAACAGCTAACTTTCCACATCGCCCCATTCTCAAGTGGCTATCAAGCACTGCTGGGACGCGAAGCTTTCGCCCGCTTTAACGCAATACCGCATTATGCATCTCTTACGCTTAAGATGCCCGGTCCACGAGGCATAATCTCATTAAAGGGAAAACATTGAGTGTTCCTCCCGCGCGGAAGACAGTGCGGCTGCCTGGACAACCCCACAATAAAGCGGCTTCACCAGCCAAAGCACCTAAACAGGTCGTCAAGATCACGGACACGGCTAGACGAGTCCGGCATAAACATACAATTGATAAAGGCTCAATAGCCGTATACCCCTGTACTAGGGGCTCCGCGCATATAAAACAAGAGACAATAAAGCTCAATTTTACCCATTTTGATTTATACTTTGTTTATTTAGTATAACTCATGTTCGGCACGATCTTTCTTCAACTAAGTTCCTCTCTTTTGCAGATGAACATCGTGCTACGCCCGTCCATGATACGGCACAACGGAGACACAGGCGCAGACGTGTAGCAGGGACCCGTTCCAAGGATTCTTTTCAGATTAAGACCCTGCGTAAACCTTTTTTATTGTCTCTTGTTGATACACATCCCCTGGTTTCTTGGTATAACCAAGGAGGAGGCTGGCGTTTTGGCATGTGGCCACATCAAAGTTTTGTGCGTACCTGGACACTAGGGGCTTATTACTAAGGGCGTTACCCCGCCCGCCCTCATAAAGACCGAATACCTTAGGGAGTGTTCGGCGTCGCGAGTTTGGCCTTATATGCATCAGCTCCGAATCATGTCTTTGGTCAAATGTTGGGTTTGCCTGGCTCCTCTGTTTTGCTGCCTTACGTTCCGCTCTATCGGCTAAGGCGACACCAGGAGAACTACTGCGATTGTGCCCCGGTTCGGCCAGGCGAGCACGTTAGTAGAGAAAGCCGAAAACTGACTGTCATGATATAGCGTGAGACTGCTCAACCACTCGATGACTTACCAGAATCTTTAGGATTCCTCCGCATTAACGAAGGGCCGTTTCCCGGCCAGGCACATATGCGCCCCGAGTTCGGGCGAGCGCATGTGCCACCAGGGGCTATATAAGTAGCCTCACTGTCAAACTCCTATGGCTAAGTGAAAGTGATAAAGCATCATAGTCCGATTGCCTAGTTCGCTGCACTATCACCTCCTTTGTAGGACCAAGACGTTGGATCAAGTGTGAAAATGCGCCTTCTGCGAACACCCCTGCATTATGTGCGTGGGGGCTGAAGCCGACGACTGCCATCTTTCAAATTATATATACATATATGTTAAACGGCCGCACAGGAGGTGTTATAATACTTGCAGGCACAAGTATAAAAAAAAGCTTCTACAATTTATCACAATATTGTTTTACAATAATATATGCTATTCGAATATAGTATCCTTCGAGCACTGCATCTCTATTAAACGAGCGCCTTGTAGAACTTCCTGAAAATAGTGCTCGACAGGTACTCGGCTTCCACCCGAGTCTGGGGATGCAACAGCGGTGGCTTCCATTTCCGCCCAGTATGTCTTGACATGGGCAAGAGCCATCCGCGCACCCTCTATACACGCTGACCTCTTCATTGCATTGATATGCGGCGCCGCACCAAGGAACTACTGCACCAAGTTGAAATAACTTTTCGGATCTGGCCTCTCTGGCCACAGATGACTCATGACAAACTTCATGGCATGTCCGGACAACCTATTTAGCTCGGCCCATTCGGCCAAACGATCGGCTAATGACAGTGGACACTTTGGATTGTGGAACTGCGACCAAAAGAGCTTTTCCACTTCGCGATCTTCTTGATCTCGGAAGTGTTCGGCCGCATCTGCGGCACGCGCTGCCAAATCCAGATAGGTGTCCGCCGTACTCCACATCCGGTCTAACGGAGCATGTTTAGGATCACAGAACTTCCTCCGCAGCATAAAGGCTTTCTAGCCGCGATCTCTCCGGCCTGACGCAGCTCCTCCTTCATAGCTCTCATCGCAGAGCGAGCATCCTTGGCATCGGCAACGGCCTTCTCCAAGTCCGTCTGTTCCGCCTGATCTTCTTTTTCAAGAAGCTTGCAACGGTCAGCAGCGCTCTTCAGCTTCACAGCCATCTCAGCCATTTCCTTCTTGCTTCAGCAGTGAGCAGCCTGTTCGGCTTTCAGCTCTTCAATTGCCTTTCCGGCAGCCGCATCACTTTTCCTGGCTTGCTCTTTGGCTCGAGAAAGTTCCACCCGAAGATTCTCCATGGCAGCAGCACCATCTGCATCAAGCGCACACATTGTAAGATAATGGCATTAAGCTCATCTTTACCAGGTGTCGTCGGAGGAATTACATACCTTGTGCCTCGTCAAGCCGCTTGTTGACAAGCGCGATGTCGGCATCTGCCACGTCAAGTTGCCGCTTTAGCTCGGCAAATTTATCAGTCCGGCTGGCCACCGGACACTTCGCCACCTACGTATGAAGGCGGCATATTAGACCTGGGATTATGATCCTCTGCGTGCCGTCACTTTTGACAATGCACAGAGTCTCAGGGGCTACTATCTACATAGGGCGCATCTTATTTATGTGCAACTGTCCAAAAAGGGTACATTATTTCGCGTACCTCAAAACCTGTCAGTAAACTCCTGACGGCCTCGTGCAATCCCTCTCCGCGGATGAAATTGAAGGAAATATGCCCTAGAGGCAATAATAAAGTTATTATTTATTTCCTTATATCATGATAAATGTTTATTATTCATGCTAGAAGTGTATTAACCGGAAACATAATACATGTGTGAATACATAGACAAACAGAGTGTCACTAGTATGCCTCTACTTGACTAGCTCGTTAATCAAAGATGGTTATGTTTCCTAACCATGAACAATGAGTTGTTATTTGATTAACGAGGTCACATCATTAGTAGAATGATCTGATTGACATGACCCATTCCATTAGCTTAGCACCTGATCGTTTAGTATGTTGCTATTGCTTTCTTCATGACTTATACATGTTCCTATGACTATGAGATTATGCAACTCCCGTTTACCGGAGGAACACTTTGGGTACTACCAAACGTCACAACGTAAATGGGTGATTATAAAGGAGTACTACAGGTGTCTCCAATGGTCGATGTTGGGTTGGCGTATTTCGAGATTAGGATTTGTCACTCCGATTGTCGGAGAGGTATCTCTGGG
>NC_041388.1:996751-997173 GCF_002162155.2 Triticum dicoccoides | reverse complement strand
CCTATTGCAGGAGCAGATGCAGAAGTTATGAACGTCTGGCTAGCTCAATATGATGACTACTTGATAGTTTAGTGCACCATGCTTAACGGCTTAGAATCGGGACTTCAAAGACGTTTTGAATGTCATGGACCATATGAGATGTTCCAGGAATTGAAGTTAATATTTCAAGAAAATACCCGAGTTGAGAGATATTAAGTCTCCAACAAGTTCTATAGCTAAAAGATGGAGGAGAATCGCTCAACTAGTGAGCATGTGCTCAGATTGTCTGGGTACTTCAATCGCTTGAATCAAGTGGGAGTTAAACTTCCAGATAAGATAGTGATTGACAGAATTCTCTAGTCACCATCACCAAGTTAGTAGAACTTCGTGATGAACTATAGTATGCAAGGGATGATGAAAATGATTCCCGAGCTCTTCGTGAT
>NC_041388.1:944697-993376 GCF_002162155.2 Triticum dicoccoides | reverse complement strand
CCTTTGCCTTGGCCGGCCTCCTCCTCCTCCATCCTTTATATACGGAGGCAGGGGCACCTCTAAACACACAAGTTGACACAAGTTGATCCACGTGATCGATTCCTTAGCCGTGTGCGGTGCCCCCTGCCACCATATTCCTCGATAATACTGTAGCGGAGTTTAGGCGAAGCCCTGCTGCTGTAGTTCATCAAGATCGTCACCACGCCGTCGTGCTGACGAAACTCTTCCCCGACACTTTGCTGGATCGGAGTCCGGGGATCGTCATCGAGCTGAACGTGTGCTCGAACTCGGAGGTGCCGTAGTTTCGGTGCTTGATCGGTTGGATCGTGAAGACGTACGACTACTTCCTCTACGTCGTGTCATTGCTTCCGCAGTCGGTCTGCGTTGGGTACGTAGACAACACTCTCCTCTCGTTGCTATGCATCACATGATCCTGTGTGCGCGTAGGAAATTTTTTGAAATTACTACGAAACCCAACAGAAATCCTCTCAATCACCGTACCCATCAATGCACGGTGCTCCTCTGAGATAGATGCTCGCCCTAGCAGATCCTTCAGCTCCTCCGACCGCGCATCGGACGGTGTCAGACTCGTCCGATGGCCCTTTTCGAAGGCCGGACGCAGAAGGCTTTGGGGGGCCATATGACTACCTTCCGTCCCTGCCGGATTCGGAGAAACCCTCCGCGACGATACCTCAGGGTCGCCCGCCTCGCAAGGCGGTACGGCAGGGGGAGGCATTCCGCTCTCCATCATCTCCGGAAGAAGATCCCCCGAAGACGAGCTCTACTGAGAAGGGCTAAGGTCCGAGCTACAAGGTAAATTTCCGATTACTTTTCTCAGATATAAAGCAAGATTTCTCTCGTTTCTTAAGAAGAAAACTCCTCTCTACTTACGGCTCGGTGGATGGCTGATCCCCTTGAGGGCATAATTTGGCCGAAGTATCCCCCAGCACAGGACTCTCTGGCGAAGATTTCTTCCCCCGCTTTGAGGCCTTGTCCTCCGGGTCTTCAGAGACGGTCCTCTTCTTCCCCTGAGGAGAGGAATTTTCAATTCCTCCCTTCCAAACAGCCTCCTTCGAGGAGGCCATAGCTTCCTTGTCCCCTCCCTCACTTTCCTCCGAAGGCACAACCTCCAACATCCTGACTAGCATGGGATCCGGCGTGGTCTCTGGGAGGGGGGCCGGACACCTGATTAGCTTTGCTTTCGCTATCCACTCCTGTTTGAAGGACAGCTCTTTTAGGGGCAATTTTATGATAAATATACCGATAGCGAGTCCGGTCACAAGGCTACTTACTTGAGTATCCGGACAATTGCAGCTCAGACCTGAGTCCTCTGTAGAATCCGGACACACTACTTGTGGTCCAAAGAACAATTTGTACATCTCCACGGGCGTCATGCCAAGAAAATGTTGGAGAACTCGAGGTCCCCCCAGGTTGAACTCCCACAGGCGGAGGGGGCAACGTTTGCAGGGCAGAACTCGGCGAATTAACGTAACCTGCGTCACCATGACCAGACTGATGTCTCTTTCTAGGAGATCTCGGATGCGGCCCTGCAATAGGGGCGCGTCCTTTGTCGGCCCCAGTCCAGCCCCTTATTGTTCCATGACGCCAATCGTGGCGGGGGACCCAAGCAAAAAGCAGGCAGCGCCACCCACTTGGTGCTCCTGGGAGCTGTGATATAAAACCACTCTCGTTGCCATAAGCTGGACTCCCCTTGGAAAGAGCCATCGGGCCATGGAGCACCAACATTCTTGCTTACAAAAGCACCTCCGCACTCCACGTGTCGTCCCTCGATCATCTTCGGCTCTACTTTGAAGGTCTTGAGCCATAGTCCGAAGTGAGGAGTAATACGGACGAAGGCTTCACACACGACGATGAATGAGGAAATATGGAGGATGGACTCCGGAGCTAAGTCGTGAAATTCCTGCCCATAATAAAACATGAGCCCCCTCATGAAGGGATCCGTCGGGAAGCCTAGCCCCCGAAGGAAGTGATACATGAACACCACACTCTCACCAGGCATAGGAGTGGGAATGACCTGCTCTTGAGCAGGTAGCCTATGCAAGATTTCGCCGGTCAAGAACCTGGCCTCTCTCAACTTTAGCATGTCCTCCTCCGTGATGGAGGAGGGCATCCATCGGCCTCGAAGGTCAGAACCGAACATTGTCGAAGGTCCGAAGCGCCTGAAATCTGGAGCCTCGGGTGTTGGAACTCGAGGCGAAGGGCAAACTCGTTTGAGATTGAAAGAAAGGAGTAAGGCCTTGGTCTCTTTATAGAAGGTTGAATACCAAGGGCCCTCCCCGTGACCGTTTGGGACTCGCCTTTGATCGAGAAAACATACCAACGGGTACGGTTGGGTTACCCACGCCCGTATTGATGAGGATCCCGGAATAAGGGGACACGATCTCTGCTTTGACAAGACGTGCCAAGGAAACCGCCTCGCTAAACGTGCCTTGGACGTGGTGTGATGTCACGCTGCGGAATACGTCAGCATATTAGATTTGTGTAAATATTATTCTCTCTATGGCAATATGTGGAAACTTATTTTGCAGAGCCGGACACTACCTTTGTGTTCAAAATCTTCTATGAAGTACTTGGAGGAGGAACCCGCCTTGCAATGCCGAAGGCAATCTGCGCGCCGGACTCGTTGTCCTTGAAGCCTGGTTCAGGGGCTACTGAGGGAGTCCTGGATTAGGGGGTGTCCGGATAGCCGGACTATACCTTCGGCGGGACTCCTGGACTATGAAGATACAAGATTGAAGACTTCGTCCCGTGTCCGGAAGGGACTTTCCTTGGTGTGGAAGGCAAGCTTGGCGATACGATTATGTAGATCTCCTACCATTGTAACTGACCCTGTGTAACCCTAACCCTCTCCGGTGTCTATATAAATCGAAGGGTTTTAGTCCGTAGGACAACATACAATCATACCATAGGCTAGCTTCTAGGGTTTAGCCTCTCTGATCTCGTGGTAGATCTACTCTTGTACTACCCATATCATCAATATCAATCAAGTAGGACGTAGGGTTTTACCTCCATCAAGAGGGCCCGAACCTGGGTAAAACATCGTGTCCCCTGCCTCCTGTTACCATCCGCCTAGACGCACAGTTCGGGACCCCCTACCCGAGATCTGCCGGTTTTGACACCGACACCTTCCCTTTAGAACTCGAGCACACAACGAATCATGGTCAGTTAGAAGCATCCATCCTTGTTTGCCCAACATAGCTTGGTTGAAGAGTGCCAAATCCTTGAAGCCCATGCCCCTGAGGGACTTCGGAGTAGAGAGCCACTCCCAGGACCGCCAATGCATTTTCTTTTTGCCATCCTCACGGCCCCACCATTGATCAGATACAATTTGCCTGAACTTCTCACAGATAGCCAAAGGCAGACGGAAGCAGCTAGAGATGAAGGTCGGGATAGCCTGTGTCTTTGATTTGAGCAAAGTTTTAGTACCAGCTCGAGACATAGGCCGATCCGACCAACCAAATATGTTCTGCCACGCCTTATCAGCCAGAAACTTGAAAGTGCTCACCCTTGCTTGTGAATAAAAATGTGTCGCTATTTCTCGCACACAACGTTGTCCCATTTTGGAATGACCGACCTGATTCTGGGCGCAACGAGCCAAATGCCGGGGTTCGAGGATGAGAGCGGACGCCAAGGCCAAGCCCTAAAAACATCTCTAGCAGACCCCGTATAAAGCCGCGACCCATAAAATAACCGCCAAAATACGGGTCGGCGCAGAAAATTACACCCAACCAGACCCAGCAAACGCGTTCCACCCGTATTTTTTAGGGCTGCGGCAAAATCCCGTCCCCAACCCGCGAAAATGCAGGTTTCCACCCCGCCCCTACGGTGCCCCGTATCCCAGAAAGCGGTTGGCGGGAGGGACATTTCAGCCCGCACTCTTTCCCCACCCCCTTCTACCGCCGCTCGCCATTGGTTCTGCCCGTCCACTGACGGTGATTCCGGCCAAATCTGCGGGCGGAATCGCGCCGCGGGGGCGCCCCTACCCTCTTCCACTGAGCTGCTGCCCCGGCTCCCCGGATCCGCCGATCCGAGCCGCCCCTAACCGTCGTCGCCGCCTGGGATCCACCGCCCACGAGCCACCCCTAGTCGTCGTCGCCGCCTCCGCATCCCCTGCCGGAGAGCCACCGCTCCAAGCAGCCGGTGAGTATGTACTTGTGCTTGTGCCGATCGGTATGCATAGTTAATTAATGCGGTGGGCATGTTTGTGAATTAAATGGAATTGAGCCCGTGCGAGAAGTTTTTACTAGACGATTCGTCCGATTCGGACGACTCGGATGTTGAGACGCTGCTTGTCAACTACTGCTAGCAGACGTTGGTGATGGCCCTTGCCGTCAAGGAGCACAAAGATGAGAACCAAAAGAGGTGGCGAGGATCGACCGTCAGACGTTTTTGCATTCCTCAAAGTCGCCATCTCGAAAATGAGATGTTGATGCAAGACTACTTCTCGGACAATCCAACATATCCGCCGAATCTCTTTCGAAGAAGGTATCGAATGCGCCGATCCCTCTTTGTGAAAATTGTGCAAGCTTGCGAGGCCAATTGTCGGTATTTTACTCAAAGAATAAACGTCGCGGTCTTGAAGGGATTTAGTGCATATCAAAAATCTCGGCAGCTATGCGGGTAATTGCATACGGCATTCCGGCTGACTATGTCGATGAGTGCCTTCGCATTGGTGAAGATACTACAATTGAGTCAGTGCGTAGGTTTGCCAAAGTGATCATTCATGTCTTTGGTCCTGAATATCTTCGGGCACCCAACAAGGAAGACATAAAAAATTGATGGCAGCTAATGTTTGGCCTGGCATGCTAGGTTGTTGGGGAACGTAGCAATTTCAAAAAAATTCCTACGCTCACGCAAGATCATGGTGATGCATAGCAAGGAGAGGGGAGAGTGTTGTCCGTGTACCATCGTAGACCGTAAGCGGAAGCGTTAGCACAACGCGGTTGATGTAGTCGTACGTCTTCATGATCCGACCGATCAAGTACCAAACGGACGACATCTCCGAGTTCAGCACACGTTCAGCCCAATGACGTCCCTCGAACTCCGATCCAGCCGAGTGTTGAGGGAGAGTTTCATCAGCACGACGGCGGGGTGACGATGATGATGTTCTACCGACGCAGGGCTTCGCCTAAGCACTGCTACAGTATTATCGAGGTGGACTATGGTGGAGGGGGCACCGCACACGGCTAAAAGATCAAACGATCAATTGTTGTGTCTTTGGGGTGCCCCCTGCCCCCGTATATAAAGTAGCAAGGGGGTGCGGCCGGCTAGGAGGAGGGCGCGCTAGGAGGAGTCCTACTCCTACCGGGAGTAGGACTCCCCCCATTTTCCTAGTTGGATTAGGACTTGGGGGGGGGGAAGAGGAGGGAGAGAGGAAGGAAGGGGGGCGCCACCCGCCTCTCCTTGTCCTATTCGGACTAGGGGGAGGGGCGCGCGGCCCTGCCCTGGCCACCTCTCCTCTTCTCTGCAAAGGTCCACTAAGGCCCATTATCCCCTAGGGAGTTCCGGTAACCCCTCCGGTACTCCGGTAAAATCCCGATTTCACCCGGAACACTTCCGATATCCAAACATAGGCTTCCAATATATCAATCTTCATGTCTCGACCATTTCTAGACTCCTCGTCATGTCCGTGATCACATCTGGGACTCCGAACAACCTTCGGTACATCAAAACATATAAACTCATAATATAACTGTCATCGAAACTTTAAGCGTGCGGACCCTACGGGTTCGAGAACTAAGTAGACATGACCGAGACACGTCTTCGGTCACTAACCAATAGAGGAACCTGGATGCACATATTGCCTCCCACATATTCTACGAAGATCTTTATCGGTCAGACCGCATAACAACATACGTTGTTCCCTTTGTCATCGGTATGTTACTTTCCCGAGATTCGATCGTCGGTATCTCAATACCTATTTCAATCTCATTACCAACAAGTCTCTTTACTCGTTCCGTAATACATCATCCCGCAACTAACTCATTAGTTGTAATGCTTGCAAGGCTTAAGTGATGTGCATTACCGAGAGGGCCCAGAGATACCTCTCCGACAATCGGAGTGACAAATCCTAATCTCGAAATACTCCAACCCAACAAGTACCTTTGGAGACACCTGTAGAGCACCTTTATAATCACCCAGTTACATTGTGACATTTGGTAGCACACAAAGTGTTCCTCCGGTAAACGGGAGTTGCATAATCTCATAGTCATAGGAACATGTATAAGTCATGAAGAAAGCAATAGCAGAATACTAAATGATCGTGTGCTAAGCTAACGGAATGTGTCAAGTCAATCACATCATTCTCCTAATGATTTGATCCCATTAATCAAATGACAACTCATGTCTATGGCTAGGAAACATAACCATCCTTGATCAACGAGCTAGTCAAGTAGAGGCATACTAGTGACACTCTGTTTGTCTA
Organism: Triticum dicoccoides; assembly: GCF_002162155.2. NCBI lineage: Eukaryota > Viridiplantae > Streptophyta > Magnoliopsida > Poales > Poaceae > Triticum > Triticum dicoccoides. The sequence continues at coordinate 986,931 of NC_041388.1, read as the reverse complement.
TGTATTCACACAAGTATTATGTTTCTGGTTAATACAATTCTAGCATGAATAATAAACATTTATCATGATATAAGGAAGTAAATAATAACTTTATTATTGCCTCTAGGGCATATTTCCTTCACTCTCCCACTTGCACTAGAGTCAATAATCTAGATTACACAGTAATGATTCTAACACCCATGGAGTCTTGGTGCTGATCATGTTTTGCTCATGGAAGAGGCTTAGTCAACGGGTCTGCAACATTCAGATCCGTATGTATCTTGCAAATTTCTATGTCTCCCACCTAGACTAGATCCCGGATGGAATTGAAGCGTCTCTTGATGTGCTTGGTTCTCTTGTGAAATCTAGATTCCTTCGCCAAGGCAATTGCACCAGTATTGTCACAAAAGATTTTCATTGGACCCGATGCACTAGGTATGACACCTAGATCGGATATGAACTCCTTCATCCAGACTCCTTCATTTGCTGCTTCCGAAGGAGCTATGTACTCCGCTTCACACGTAGATTCCGCCATGACGCTTTTTTTAGAACTGCACCAACTGACAGCTCCACCATTCAATGTAAACACGTATCCGGTTTGCGATTTAGGATCGTCCGGATCAGTGTCAAAGCTTGCATCAACGTAACCGTTTACGATGAGCTCTTTGTCACCTCCATAAATGAGAAGCATATCCTTAGTCCTTTTCAGGTATTTCAGGATGTTCTTGACCGCTGTCCAGTGATCCACTCCTGGATTACTTTGGTACCTCCCTGCTAGACTTATAGCAAGGCACGCATCAGGTCTGGTACACAGCATTGCATACATGATAGAGCCTATGGCTGAAGCATAGGGAACATCTTTCATCTTCTCTCTATCTTCTGAAGTGGTTGGGCATTGAGTCTTGCTCAACTTCTCACCTTGTAACACAGGCAAGAACCCTTTCTTTGTTTGATCTATTTTGAACTTCTTCAAAACTTTGTCAAGGTATGTGCTTTGTGGAAGTCGAATTAAGCGTCTTGATCTATCTCTATAGATCTTAATGCCCAATATATAAGCAGCTTCACCGAGGTCTTTCATTGAAAAACTCTTATTCAAGTATCCCTTTATCCTATCCAGAAATTCTATATCATTTCCAATCAGCAATATGTCATCCACATATAATATTAGAAATGCTACAGAGCTCCCACTCACTTTCTTGTAAATACAGGCTTCTCCAAAAGTCTGTATAAAACCAAATGCTTTGATCACACTATCAAAACATTTATTCCAACTCCGAGAAGCTTGCACCAGTCCATAAATGGATCGCTGGAGCTTGCACACTTTGTTAGCTCCCTTTGGATCGACAAAACCTTCTGGTTGCATCATATACAACTCATTCAGGAATGCAGTTTTTACATCCATTTGCCAAATTTCATAATCATAAAATGCGGCAATTGCTAACATGATTCGGACATACTTAAGCATCGCTACGGGTGAGAAGGTCTCATTGTAGTCAATCCCTTGAACTTGTCGAAAACCTTTCGCAACAAGTCGAGCTTTATAGACAGTAACATTACCGTCAGCGTCAGTCTTCTTCTTGAAGATCCATTTATTCTCAATGGCTTGCCGATCATCGGGCAAGTCATCCAAAGTCCATACTTTGTTCTCATACATGGATCCCATCTTAGATTTCATGGCCTCAAGCCATTTTGCGGAATCTGGGCTCACCATCGCTTCTTCATGGTTCGTAGGTTCATCATGGTCTAGTAACATGACTTCCAGAACAGGATTAACGTACCACTCTGGTGCGGATCTTTCTCTGGTTGATCTACGAGGTTCAGTAACAACTTGATCTGAAGTTTCATGATCATCATTATTAACTTCTCAACTAATTGGTGTAGGTGTCGCAGAAACCGGTTTCTGTGATGAACTCCTTTCCAATTGAGGACCAGGTACAGTTACCTCATCAAGTTCTACTTTCCTCCCACTCACTTCTTTCGAGAGAAACTCCTTCTCTAGAAAGATTCAGAATTTAGCAACAAAAGTCTTGCCTTCGGATCTGTGATAGAAGGTGTACCCAACTGTCTCTTTTGGGTATCCTATGAAGACACATTTTTCCGATTTGGGTTCGAGCTTATCAGGTTGAAGCTTTTTCACATAAGCATCGCAGCCCCAAACTTTAAGAAATGACAAATTTGGTTTCTTGCCAAACCATAGTTCATAAGGCGTCGTCTCAATGGATTTTGACGGTGTCCTATTTAACATGAATGCAGCCGTCTCTAAAGCATAACCCCAAAACGATAGCGGTAAATCAGTAAGAGACATCATAGATCACACCATATCAAGTAAAGTACGATTACAACATTCGGACACACCATTACGCTGTGGTGTTCCGGGTGGCGTGAGTTGTGGAACTATTCCGCATTGTTTCAAATGAAGACCAAAATCGTAATTCAAATATTCTCCTCCATGATCAGATCATAGAAACTTTATTTTCTTGTTATGATGATTTTCAACTTCACTCTGAAATTCTTTGAACTTTTCAAATGTTTCAGACTTATGTTTCATTAAGTAGATATACCCATATCTGCTTAAATCATCTGTGAAGGTGAGAAAATAACGATACCCGCCGCGAGCCTCAACATTCATCGGACCACATACATCTGTATGTATGATTTCCAACAAATCTGTTGCTCGCTCCATAGTTCCGGAGAATGGCTTTTAGTCATCTTGCCCATGAGGCATGGTTCGCATGTACCAAGTGATTCATAATCAAGTGGTTCAAAAAGTCCATCAGTATGGAGTTTCTTCATGCGCTTTACACCGATATGACCTAAACAGCACTGTGACAAATAAGTTGCCCTATCATTATCAACTCTGCATCTTTTGGCTTCAATATTATGAATATGTGTATCACTACTATCGAGATTCAACAAAAATAGACCACTCTTCAAGGGTACATGACCATAAAATATATTACTCATATAAATAGAACAACCATTATTCTCTGATTTAAATGAATAACCATCTCGCATCAAACAAGATCCAGATATAATGTTCATGCTTAACGCTGGCACCAAATAATAATTATTTAGGTCTAAAACTAATCCCGAAGGTAGATGTAGAGGTAGAATGCCGACCGCGATCACATCGACTTTGGAACCATTTCCCACGCGCGTCGTCACCTCGTCCTTAGCCAATCTTCGCATAATCCGTAGTCCCTGTTTAGAGTTGCAAATATTAGCAACAAAACCAGTATCAAATACCCAGGTACTACTGCGAGCAAGTAAGGTACACATCAATAACATGTATATCACATATACCTTTGTTCACCTTTCCATCCTTCTTATCAGCCAAATACTTGGGGCAGTTCCGCTTCCAGTGACCAGTCTGCTTGCAGTAGAAGCACTCAGTCTCAGGTTTAGGTCTAGACGAGGGTTTCTTCTCTTGAGCAGCAACTTGCTTGCTGTTCTTCTTGAAGTTCCCCTTCTTCTTCCCTTTGCCCTTTTCCTTGAAACTGGTGGTCTTATTGACCATCAACACTTGATGCTCCTTCTTGATTTCTACCTCCGTAGCCTTTAGCATTGCGAAGAGCTCGGGAATCGTCTTATCCATCCCTTGCATATTATAGTTCATCACGAAGCTCTTGTAGCATGGTGGCAGTGATTGGAGAATTCTGTCAATGACGCTATCATCCAGAAGATTAACTCCCAGTTGAATCATGTGATTATTATACCCAAACATTTTGAGTATATGCTCACTAACAGAACTATTCTCCTCCATCTTGCAGCTGTAGAACTTATTGGAGACGTCATATCTCTCAATCCGGGCATTTGCTTGAAATATTAACTTCAACTCCTGGAACATCTCATATGCTCCATGACGTTCAAAACATCGTTGAAGTCCCGGTTCTAAGCCGTAAAGCATGGCACATTGAACTATCGAGTAGTCATCAGCTTTGCTCTGCCAGACATTCTTAACTTCATCAGTTGCATCAGCAGTAGGCCTGGCACCCAGTGGTGCTTCCAGGACGTAATTCTTCTGTGCAGCAATGAGGATAATCCTCAAGTGACGGACCCAGTCCGTGTAATTGCTACCATCATCTTTTAACTTTGCTTTCTCAAGGAATGCATTAAAATTCAACGGAACAACAGCATGGGCCATCTATCTACAATCAACATAGACAAGCAAGATACTATCAGGTACTAAGTTCATGATAAATTTAAGTTCAATTAATCATATTACTTAAGAACTCCCACTTAGATAGACATCCCTCTAATCCTCTAAGTGATCACGTGATCCAAATCAACTAAACCATGTCCGATCATCACGTGAGATGGAGTAGTTTCAATGGTGAACATCACTATGTTGATCATATCTACTATATGATTCACGCTCGACCTTTCGGTCTCCGTGTTCCGAGGCCATATCTGTTATATGCTAGGCTCATCAAGTTTAACCTGAGTATTCCGCGTGTGCAACTGTTTTGCACCCGTTGTATAACGTAGAGCCTATCACACCCGATCATCACATGGTGTTTCAGCACGAAGAACTTTCGCAACGGTGCATACTCAGGGAGAACACTTATACTTTGATAATTTAGTGAGGGATCATCTTATAATGCTACCGTCAATCAAAGCAAGATAAGATGCATAAAAGATAAACATCACATGCAATCAATATAAGTGATATGATATGGCCATCATCATCTTGTGCTTGTGATCTCCATCTCCGAAGCACCATCATGATCATCATCGTCATCGGCGTGACACCTTGATCTCCATCGTAGCATCATTGTCGTCTCGCCAATCTTATGCGTCTACGACTATCGCCACCGCTTAGTGATAAAGTAAAGCATTACAGGGCGATTGCATTGCATACAATAAAGTGACAACCATATGGCTCCTGCTAGTTGCCGATAACTCGGTTACAAAACATGATCATCTCATACAATAAAATTTAGCATCATGTCTTGACCATATCACATCACAACATGCCCTGCAAAAACAAGTTAGACGTCCTCTACTTTGTTGTTGCAAGTTTTACATGGCTGCTATGGGCTTAGCAAGAACCATTCTTACCTACGCATCAAAACCACAACGATAGTTTGTCAAGTTGGTGCTGTTTTAACCTTCGCAAGGACCGGGCGTAGCCACACTCGGTTCAACTAAAGTTGGAGAAACTGACACCCCCCAGCCACCTATGTGCAAAGCACGTCGGTAGAACCAGCCTCGCGTAAGCGTACGCGTAATGTCGGTCCGGGCCGCTTCATCCAACAATACCGCCGAACCAAAGTATGACATACTGGTAAGCAGTATGACTTATATCGCCCACAACTCACTTGTGTTCTACTCGTGCATATGACATCTACGCATAAAACCTGGCTCGGATGCCACTGTTGGGGAACGTAGCAATTTCAAAAAATTTCCTACACTCACGCAAGAACATGGTGATGCATAGCAATGAGAGGGGAGAGTGTTGTCCACGTACCCTCATAGACCGAAAGCGGAAGCGTTAGCACAACGCGGTTGATGTAGTCGTACGTCTTCATGATCCGACCGATCAAGTACCGAATGGACGGCACCTTCGAGTTTCAGCACACGTTTAGCCCGATGACGTCCCTCGAACTCCGATCCAACCGAGTGTTGAGGGAGAGTTTCGTCAGCACGACGGCATGGTGACGATGATGATGTTCTACCGACGCAGGGCTTCGCCTAAGCACCGCTGCAGTATTATCAAGGTGGACTATGGTGGAGGGGGGAACCGCACACGGCTAAAAGATCAAACGATCAATTGTTGTGTCTATGGGGTGCCCCCTGCCCCCGTATATAAAGGAGCAAGGGGGGGGTGCGGCCGGCCAGGAGGAGGGCGCGCCAGGAGGAGTCCTACTCCTACCGGGAGTAGGATCCCCCTTTTCCTAGTTGGATTAGGACTTGCGGGGCAAGAGGAGGAGGAGAGGAAGGAAGGGGGGCACCGACCCCTCTCCTTGTCCTATTCGGAGTAGGGGGGAGGGGCGTGCGGCCCTGCCCTGGCCGCCTCTCCTCTTCTCCGCAAAGGCCCACTAAGGCCCATTAACCCCAGGGGGGTTCTGGTAACCCCTCCGATACTCCAGTAAAATCCCGATTTCACCCGGAACACTTCCGATATCCAAACATAGGCTTCCAATATATCAATCTTCATGTCTCGACCATTTCGAGACTCCTCGTCATGCCCGTGATCACATCCGGGACTACGAACAACCTTTGATACATCAAAACATATAAACTCATAATATAACTGTCATCAAAACTTTAAGCTTGCGAACCCTACGGGTTCAAGAACTATGTAGACATGACCGAGACACGTCTTTGGTCAATAACCAATAGCGGAACCTAGATGCTCATATTGGCTCCCACATATTCTACGAAGATCTTTATCGGTCAGACCGCATAACAACATACGTTGTTCCCTTTGTCATCGGTATGTTACTTGCCCGAGATTCGATCGTCGGTATCTCAATACCTAGTTCAATCTCGTTATCGGCAAGTCTCTTTACTCGTTCCGTAATACATCATCCCGCAACTAACTCATTAGTTGCAATGCTTGTAAGGCTTAAGTGATGTGCATTACCGAGAGGGCCCAGAGATACTTCTTTGACAATCGGAGTGACAAATCCTAATCTCGACATACGCCAACCCAACAAGTACCTTTGGAGACACATGTAGAGCACCTTTATAATCACCCAGTTACGTTGTGACGTTTGGTAGCACACAAAGTGTTCCTCCGGTAAACGGGAGTTGCATAATCTCATAGTCATAGGAACATGTATAAGTCATGAAGAAAGCAATAGCAGAATACTAAACGATCGTGTGCTAAGCTAACGGAATGGGTCAAGTAAATCACATCATTCTCCTAATGATGTGATCCTGTTAATCAAATGACAACTCATGTCTATGGCTAGGAAACATAACCATCTTTGATCAACGAGCTAGTCAAGTAGAGGCATACTAGTGACACTCTGTTTGTCTATGTATTCACACAAGTATTATGTTTCCGGTTAATACAACTCTAGCATGAATAATAAACATTTATCATGATATAAGGAAATAAATAATAACTTTATTATTGCCTCTAGGGCATATTTCCTTCATAGGTAGCATAGATTATATGCATTGGAAATGGAAAAATTGCCCAAAGGCATGGCAGGGAATGTATTGTGACAAGTCTCGTGATGCAACAATTGTGCTAGAGGCCGTAGCATCCGAGAATTTATGAATTTGGCATTGCTTTTTTGGTATGTCGGGTACTCTCAGTGATATCAATGTATTGCAACGGTCTTATTTGTTTGCTAGGCTTGCTCGTGGTGATGCTCGTGTTTACAACTACACTATCCATGGGCATGAATACACAAAGGGGTACTCTCTTGGAGATGGTATATACCCTCCTTGGTGCACATTTGTCAAGAGCATCAAAGACCCCCGAACTAGGAAATAATGTGAATTCACAAGGGTACAAGAGGCAACCTGAAAAGACATTGAAAGAGCATTCAGGGTTTTGCAATCTAGGTTTGCCATTGTTTGTGGTCCTGCTCGTTTTTGGGACAAGCGAACCTTGAAAAACATCATGACATGCTGTGTTATTCTTCACAATATGTTTATTGAAGATGAGATAGGCATGACCTTGGAGTTCTTCTACTACAATGTGGGTAGCCATGTCAAACCAGTTAGAGACCCTAACCGCACTAGAGCTTTGCTTCAGACCTACAAGAAGATTGAACATGCAAACACCCACTTTCAGCTTTAGGAGGATCTCATTGAGCACCATTGGCAAAGGGCTGGGTAGTAACACATTCCATTTTTCCATTCATTTTTATTTAATTCATTTATGATTTGTATTTGGGACAAGTTTTGTATTGAATTATTCAGTTTGCTTCGATGATTTGAATAATTATTGTAATTTGGATAATTGTTGTATCGTCAAATTGACATTTTTCCTTATATTGCAAATTAGCAATTCTGAATATGTGCATATGTGTCAAATTCAGATAAAACCGCAAACGACTTTGCAGGCCGGCGCTGGTGGACACAGAGTAAGACACCGCATAGCGGAACTGTAAAACGGAATATCCGCGAATATTCCTTTTTACAGTTCTGTTTTACAGTTCTTTTTACAGTTCTGCAAAGCCGTTTTTCGATGAACTGTAAACACGTTTTGTGTGTCGGCGTTATACGGGGTCCGATAGAGATGCTCTAATTCTTTCACAACTCCCGGAAGCAAAACTAGCTGCTAGAGTGCATTGTTCCCTCATCCAATTTTGATCGAGTCAACAATTTCTCAAAGCTCTTTCATCCAATTCTTTTATTCTATAGACTATGCTTCTTAATTTTTGAAGGTGCACAATTAATTGAGGTATTCAATTCAGATTTGGGTCATCCAGTTTTGACCTTGTCAACAATTTCTCAAGCTCCCCCATTCAATTATTTTAGTTCACTATGTTTCCTAATTTTGAAGCTCTTTCATTTAGGTATTCAATTTTGTATTTGGTTTACGATTTTAACCGTGCCAATGATTTTTCAAATCAATCACCAGCAACCGGCTTATAACAACATAATAATACGGCGCACCTTCCCACCACCTGGAAGAAAGAAGCGTCACCATGTGATATTGTAGCACTAATATAGTATATATGCAGCCATCGACACAAAAATTTCCTCACATAAATATAGCTTGGGTAGCGTATAACACATAATCACACCACGAAAGGCCCACCACATCAACGCATTATAAATAAAAATAAAACACACTATTATCTCTCGCACCCGCCAAACTAAATATTCCATCAGTTTCAAATATAAGGGTATTAATTTTTTAGAAACTCAAATTTATTTATCTTTGACCAAGTTCAGAGAAAAAATATCGACATCCATAATATTAAACAAAAAAGGTGTAAAATTTCATTTCATGATGAATCTAAAAATACTGATTTAAAAGGTTTGCCTTTTCAAAAAATACCGACATCCATAATTTTTTTTATAAATTTAATCAAATTGAAAAGGTTTGCCTTTTCAAAAAATCAATATACCTTATATGTTTAAACAAAGTGATTATTTGTTAAGAAACCCAACAACACGAACCACGCAACAAAGCGCGTCCAACCTTTCTAGTTCAAATGATTTTCAATATAAAAGTACTGATGGTCCTCCATGATGCATGGCCATGTCAGAAGTAGATCAGTAGAATTTTCTCAGGAATGACCCCGTGCGTGCATTCCTCATAACATTTACTTGAACCATCGAAAATAAAGCTTTCTAGCTAATAGCTTGGCCAGAACTCCATCTAGAAACCATCATCTCCTCATCAACAACCTCCTTCTCAACCCGTCATACGTACCTTGTGGAAGTAGTCTCAAGAAAGAATGGCGCTGAATACTAGGAATGCAATCGTTGCCGTTCTCCTCCTCGTCGTGATGGTCTCAACACCAGCGGTAACTGCCCAAGAGGACTGCTGGGACAAATGTTTCAAGGACTGCAAGGCAAAAATGGCAATGGAAGTTTGCAACCAAAAGTGCATTGACTTTTGCAAGTATCAAACTTTTATTTTTTGAAAGGCGCACAAAGCGCCAAGCAATACATTCAGCTCAGTAACATCTTACAGCGTGAATTACATAGCCCTGGAAATTGAAATTAGACAGGAGAGAAACAACAGGGCATATCATGTTTGTATGAGCTGAAGCAAAACAACTAGTGTCAGGTTCTGGTAAACTTCTAAGAACCTGATGAGCCACATTATGAGAAATACCACTGATCTCTCTTGATATGTGATACACCTGTGCTTGGAGATCATTTGTAAAGGAGAAAAATTCAGCTAGAGAAGTTCTGATGGTCCAAGGGGTGGACTCTGCCAATACACTTCTTGCCGCCGCTGCTTTTGCCAAAGAGAGGCAATCAGTAAGAAAAGTAGGCCTAGAGATCTGAAGTCTACAGGCGACTTGAGCTGCAAAAAGCAAAGCAAGAGCTTCCGCTTGAAGTGGCGAGCTGGTGTTCTGGGTAGAAGCTTGAATTTGCACATTCACTTTCGCTTGGTCCTGAGAAAAACTGAGAAACACTCCTACTCATGTAGCTGTTGTGCCATGTGGTAATCCTGGAACCTTTGCACATTTAAAAGCAGCATCAGAATAAATTTTTGCTCCAGATATAAGAAGATCAGATTTGAGAGTGTGCCCTTGAGCAGGAATAACACAACTATTTCCTTGCTGATGAACTTGAGCAATAGCTTGTCCCTGATTAGAAGAAATTGACACAGTCGTATATTGGTCAGACAAAGCTTTTGCAGCAGTGTGAACAAGATGAGGTTGAGAATTGCGTCTGTCAAAAAGCTTATCATTTCTGGCTTTCCATATGCACCACATAAAATTTAGTATGTTAGATATAGATGCATGAGGATGATTCATATTTAGTAAACTAAGAATAATACTGTGCATAGAGAAATGATTTTGAACCAAGCCATCAGATCTAATATACCAAGGGTGGCCAAACCAAGCTGCTCTAGCAAAATCGCAAAGAAAAAAGAGATGCATTTCATTTTCATTCTCACCACACCTGCAACATGATTTAGAAATGTGAATTGAAAAGCGGCCCGCTCGCAAACCTGTAGGAAGAGCTTTTCGAAGAAGTCTCCATGCGAAAGTTTGAACACGGGGTGCAATCAACTTTTGCTTCCAAACCCGAGTGAGAAGATTTTTAACCTGCAAAGATAGTTGAGAGGGAGTATTCCTGGTAATGCTTTGAATATCCTGCAAGCACAATTTATAAGTGGATTTATAAGTGCATTTGCCACTCGGAGTGAGGTCCCAATAGAGAATATCTGGGCAGTCATCCTGAATGATGGAGGTTTGAGTAATAGAAGTAGCCATAGGCTCTTGGAAAAGAGAATGAATAAGATTGTTGTTCCAAGTTTTTTGCCCAGGAATCCATAGATCCTTAACCTGAGCAGGATAAATAAAGCCAGGTGGCTGAATGATGAGATGATTATGAATAGTGGACCAGGAAGAACACCATGGGGAACTCCAGAGGGCAATATTCCCCTGAGTAATTTGGTAGAAAGAGTGAGATTTTAAGTTGGGAAGCATTTTGAGAATGGAAGACCAATAAGCAGATTTTGGAACAGTGGAAGTAGCAGTCCAAATGGAAGAGTTCGGAAAGTATTTGGATTTGAGCACAAGGTACAAATAAGAGTTAGAAGCATCTGCAAGTCTCCAAGCTAAAGGAAGAATAAGGCCTTCATTAATGGCTTGGAGGTTTCTAATACCTAGCCCTCCTTCATTCTTAGTTGTACAAATCTCCTTCCAAGCTCTGAGACAGAGACTTCTGTTTGAATTATTATCCCTGATTCCTGTCCACCAAAAGTTTCTAATAATAGCGGTGAGTTTAGCAATAAACTTTTTTGTGAACAAAATGTTTGACATGTAGTAAACAGGAATGGCTGAAAAGACAGATCTAATGAGTTCCAGTCTAGCTGCATGAGAGAGCATGTTAGCCTTATAAGCAGGAAGCTTAGCCATAAATTTGTCAAGAACAAAGTTATAAGCAACAACTCTATTTTTAGCAGGAAGAATGAGAGGGTGCCCCAAATGAGTAAAGCTGTTATCCATGGAAGGAACAGGAAAAATGTTTTTAATATCAGCAATGACAGTTTGACTAACATGGGCACTAAAAAGAATAGCGGATTTTGACTAGTTAGGAGTTTGACCTGAAATAACACAAAAATGATGAATAATTTGAGCCATAGTGTTAACTTCAGATGTATTAGCTTGTCCACAAACCAGAAGATCATCTGCAAAAAGAAGAGAGTGAACAGGAGGGCAATTTGGTCCAAGAGAAATACCCTGAAGATGGTTAGCAGCCATGGCATCATTCAGAGCAAGAGACAATTCATTTATAGCTAGAACAAAAAGATAAGGAGACAGAGGGCAACCCTGACGAATCACTCTATGACTTTTAAATTTATGAGAAGGCTGGCCATTAATGATGACAGAGAAAGTAGGTGTGGAAATGCAGGCGTAGATCAAGTTTATAAAATGATCATGTAGCCCTTTACGAGCCAGAGCAGAGACAATGAAGTTCCATTCAAGGCGATCAAAAGCTTTAGCCAAGTCAATTTTAAGCATGAAAGCATGATGTTCCCAAGATTTGAGAGCAAAAGAATGGGTGATCTCTTGGGCAATAATAATGTTGTCACTAATTCTACGACCTTCAATAAAAGCTTGCTGAGCAGGGTCGATATAATCAGGCAAATGGGGTTTTAGCCTATTAGCTAAGGATTTAGCAATGATCTTATAAACAATGTTGCAAAGACTAATAGGTCTAAAATCCATGGGAACTTGAGGAGCTAGCTTCTTAGGAATGAGAGCAATATTAGTATCACTAATATGAGGAGGTAATATACCTGATTTGTAGAAGCTGATTACCAAATCAATGACTTCATCGCCAATCCAGTCCCAAGAAGCAAGGTAAAACTCCACATTGAAGCCATCTGGGCCCGGCGATGCATTTAGCTTCATATCCTTCAGAATCTGCAAAATTTCCTGTTTATCTGGAATGGAGTAGGTGAAATCATCTGATTGTATCAGAGGCTGAGTTGCAAGAAAAGGCCTGCCCAAATTGATGTTAGGGGAAGAAAAGATGTATCTGAAATAATTCACAAAAGTGTTAGGAACTTGAGTTGGCTTAAAATGGATAACATCATTTTCATCCTTAATGGAAACAATAGTGTTCCTCTTTCTTCTCTTTAAAACAGCTTGATGGAAAAATCTAGTATTTCTGTCTCCATCCTTAGCCCAAGGCTTCTTTGCCCTTTGTTTGTAAAATTGATTTAGTTTGGAGAGATTCTGCTCATACCTGAGTGTAAGCTCGTTCTCTAGTGCATGGTCTTGTTGGTGTAGAGGCTTTAGTTGAATCTGATTGATTTGTCCCTCAATATCTTTTAACTCCTGCTGGATAGGTTTTTTCTTCCTGCACCATCTCTTTAATGAACCTGCAAGAGAAGAGGTCCTGGCAGAAAAAGAGGCTACCCCGGTACTATTCCAGGCTGCCTTAGCATGATCATGGAAATCTTTTTCTAGCAGCCACCAATTTTCAAATTTGAAAGATTGCTTAGGTTTACAAAACTGACCCTCTGTGGAAATCAGAATAGGCGCATGATCGCTTAAAATGATAGGTAAATTTAGCACTTTCGTATTAGGGTAAATAGTACACCAATCCGGATTGACTAAACAACGATCCAACCGTTCATAGATAGGATTAACCGTGTGCTGCCTATTGCGCCAAGTGTAAGCCGGCCCACTATAACCAATGTCAAAGAACCCACAATTTTTTATCAAAGCACGAAAAGCAGACATACGATAAAAATTAACATTAGCATTGCACTTATCAATATCATACAGGATATCATTCAAGTCACCCATACATAACATAGGCTTGCCTAAGTTATCATACACAAAATTAGCAACCTGGTCCCAAATAGCCTTAGTTTGACGGTGGTATGGGTCACCATAGATGCAAACTAAACCAAACTCAATACCCGAGGCCCTATGAATAACATTAGCTAAAACAGCATGAAAGGAAGCACTATATATAGAAACCTGCAGCTCGTCGTTCCACATCAGCCATAAGCCTCCCGACGATCCTCTTGAAGGAACACCAATACTATCAAAGATGTCAAAACGATTCAAAAGATCACGGGAAGTAACCTTGGAGGATTTAATTTCTGAAATGAAAACTATCTGAGCTTTTGTGGAGTGGATAAGATTTGCCAAGAACAACATACAATCATTGCCAAGGCCCCGGCCCATGCCTCGGCAATTCCAAGCAATAGCTTTCGTGGCATAAAAGCTTGGCTTAACTGCCCAGACCAGATCCAAACTAATAACTATGAAAACCAAGTGACAGAGAGAAGATGGAGCAAGGCAGCTAAGATTGAGTAGCAAGAGACACAGAAATAGGAACCAGCAACAGCAAATCCCGAATTCCTCTATCTCCAAACTGGAGCCGGAGAATATGTTAAGATGGCTGGCGATAAACTCAAGGAGACCAAAACTGCCTCTCCAGAACAGGCCACTAAACTCAAGAATGAAGCTACCACCTACTTAGAACGTGCCAAAGTCCTCAGTGATAAAGCCGTGACCCCGTGAGTGTGAGTGCGCACTCTTTTGTCTATCGGTGTCGCTGCTGTTATGGTGTCTATGGATGTTTTATTTATTTATTAAATTGTCGCGGTTGCATCCCATATTTTTTGGTTCCTTTCATTTTTGTCTCTTTGTTAACAGACCGTCTTTTGTATTATGACGACATGCTTGTTCCAGTGACTCCCTTTCTCTGTTTTGATTGTCGAGTTTACTGATGTATAATGATTTTCTAGTGATTTAATTGGCTATATAATAATAAAGTTTCTTGTTATGAAAATGATCCCTTTTAATGCATACCGCGCATATTCTCCTATTTTATCGGCATGCAAGAAGGATTAGAATCTTTAGGATGTGTGAAAACAATCCGTCTACATTCAAGAACAATTTAGGCACACATATTCTAGAGAAGTATCCATGTAAGTCATTGCACATTTTTTTAGAAAATGTTCATATATATCTAAAAAACTATCACCCTGTCATTCACATGTTTTCTTAAAAACAACATGTAAGTTGTCTGTGCAGTGTAAAAGAAGAAATGGAAAACACCAGGAAACCACATTAATTAAACAATTTGTCCTAGGAAATAATCGCAGGCGAAAACATGGTGGCTGAGAAAAAACAAGGCATCTATAATCCCCACAGCCACTGAGGCAATCACGCTTAGTCTTATTATTATTTTCAAGACCTATGTCTGGATAAACAGAATATTTCTGGTCCGGTTGGGGAAAAAACAACTGTACCCTAAAATTACACAAGAGGGTTATGCAAAGAAGTGGTAGCCCAGTGCGAAAATTTCTTGTTACCTTTTTTTATCTTTTGAGAACCCGTTACCAAATAGGAAAACTTGGCACCTCACATTCCGTCTTGAAATATTTTCGTTTCTGCCAAAGGAAGAGAGAACCTGGCACCACACATCCCGCTAGGGAATATCTTCACCTTTGCAGTTTCATCAGGGAGTATTTTCAGTTTTGGCATTTGAACCTGAGGTGATTTAGGTGGAACAAATTGCCTCTGCCCACAACATTATTATTTTCTAGTTCATTACACATTCGGTTATGCTCTATCTATACCGGCCCATTGTCTTGGATTTTCAGAATGTGTTAATCGGTTGCTCCATTCTGCAATACATCTGAACAAGAGACACATGTTTTTCTTTTGTTTTGAACTGGGGCTCATCCAGCTTCCATTTGATACTGTTAATGGAAACAACACCATACAAGCTTGACAAAGCTCTATATGGACTGAAATAGCCTCCCAGGGCATGGTACTCACGACTAATTAAGTCAGAAAACTGCAAACACTTGGTTTCGTTCCTTCAAAATTTGACACGTCCTTGTTCATTTACAATAAGTCAAATACCACTATATTTGTTCTTATTTATGTTGATGATATCATTGTCACAAGTTCATCTGATGAAGCTGTGACAGGTTCGTTAAAGGATCTGAGTGTTGAGTTTGCCCTTAAGGATCCGGGAGACCTACATTTCTTTCTAGGAATTGAAGTTAAAAAACATGGAGACAGTCTTCATCTCTCTCAGGAAAAGTATGCCACTGATCTGGTAAGGTGAGTTGGGTGCCAAGGATATAAGCATGCACCAACACCACTATCTAGTATAGAAAAACGGTCACTTGCTGAGGGAGAACCCTTGAGTGAGGAAGATAGTACCAGATATAGAAGTTTAGTGGGAGCACTTCAGTACATAACTTTAACAAGGCTTGATATTTCTTTTGCTGTCAACAAAGTATGTCAGTTTCTTCATGCTCCCACCAAAACTCATTGGACTGCTGCAAAACGCATAGTGAGATATGTGAAAGATACTATGAATCTTAGTCTTACCTTCAACAAGTCCTCTTCCACTCTTGTTAGTGCTTTTTCTGATTCTGACTGGGCAGGATGTCCAGATGACAGATGCTCCACTGGTGGTTTTGCAATATTCTTTGGGCTAAACTTGATATCCTGGTGTGCAAAGAAAGAAGCCATGGTGTCAAGGTCAAGTACAGAAGTTGAGTATAAAGCACTAGCTAATGCCACAATAGAGATTGTATGGGTTTAGTCCATGTTGAAAGAGCTTGGTGTGAAGCACACTCGAATTCCATGTCTATGGTGTGGTAATCTCGGTCCTACTTATCTATTTGCTAATCCAGTCTTTCATGCCAGGACGAAACACATTGAGATAGGCTTCCACTTTGTTCGAGAAAGGGTAGCTAATAAGCAATTGGAGATTCGTTTTGTGCATTCACGAGATCAGGTTGCAGATGGATTCACAAAGGCGTTACCTACAAGGAGTCTTGAGGAATTCAAGTGTAATTTCAACTTAACCAAGTTGTGATTAAGGGAGGGTGCCAAACGACACATATTGCATCGTGTGATAGCCGGCTCCACTCCTTGTAACCGAAGACTACAGATAGGGATAGAGATAGGTAGTTTATATTCTCCTAGATATCTCTTCCTTCCTTCCCAAGTCTGTAATCCCAACAACTTGTATGCTATCCAAGGAGTGGCACCCCTGGTTATATAACATGCAAGCGTCGCCCAGAGCTAGGGTACGACGTTTCCCGCAGGGCTCATCCAGGTTCCATTTGATGCTGTTAATGGAAACAACATCATAAGCGCACAAAATGCAACAAAATGGTAAATCAGAAGCCTCCACACGCGGGCCTACTAAAAGATGATTTTTACACCTTTCTGGGAGGGCTAGCAAGGTGGGTACAAGCGAGTACATAGTTAGCATTTTCAGCCGTGTGGATGTGGAGTTCTTGCATGTAACCATCTTGTAAGAAAATTGTGGATGGGGTCGTTTCCCTCCTCCTTTAGCACATGATACACACATTCATGCGATGTCTAGAAAAAAAGCCTCCACTAATAATAGGAGAAACCCACTGAAACGGGTGCTATCATGTCGAAAAACATCCTTATGAGGTAAAAAAACTAGCGAGACTCTGACGGAGTAGCAAAGGTGCCCAAACATCAACGTCTATACCTGGCGCAATAGGCAAACAAATGAATGAAATGATGCAGTTGTTTGAACCTCAAACCGCAGCATTTCAGAATCTCAAGACTGATGCCTTCGACCAGTTCAAGACCAGCGGAAGGAGTTGGATCAAGAAAGTTCCCTTTAGTTTGTGGTCGGCCTAGACGACCCTGTGTAGGATCACAGAGGAAATCTGTTGGGGCAAAACCTTGCCCTAGCTCTTCCTCGAGTCTACCTCTCCCTCTCTGTCACCTCACTCTAGCATGAACTGATCAGAGGAAGAAGAAAGCGAAGAGTTCTTTTGAGAACTCGTGCAGGAATATTTTCCTGGCACCTCACTTTCATCCGGGAATATTTTTGGTTCTGCTAAAGGAAGAGAGAACCTGGCACCACACATCCCGGCAGGGAATATCTTCACCTTTGAAGTTTCATCAGGGAGTATTTTCAGTTTTGACATTTGAACCTCAGGTGATTTAGGGGGAACAAATTGCCTATGCCCACAACATGATGATTTTCTAGTTCATTACACATTCGGTTATGCACTACATACGTTGTCTTGGATTTTCAGAATGTGTTAATCAGTTGCTCCATTTTGCAATACATCTGAACAAGAGAAACATGTTTTTCTTTTCTTTCGAACTGGGGCTCATCCCGCTTCCATTTGATACTGTTAATGGAAACAACACCATACACGCACAAAACACAACAAATGGGAAATCAGAAGCCTCCACTAATGCCAGGGAAAACCACTGAAACGCGTGCTATCTTGTCGACGACCATCCTTATGAGGCATAGTGTTGACGCACAAAAATGGCATGATCGCAAAGAGTGACTTGAGTCTATAATGGGACGAGGTTAAAATTTTGAGTTCATGTCACCATTTGATGACCCTCTTCAAGATGACCGAAATAAATATGAAGATGGACCAAAACGGAGCTCAAGTGCAAAAGATATGGCAATTTTGGAGTTACCTGTGTTGACATCAGATTAGAAAATGGTATGTAACCTTATTAAGACGGCCTCAGATGGAAAAAGTTTCTCCATGAAAGTTCTTCATCTCGTCGAAATGGACGATTTTGATATAAATATCATCTTAATCCAAGGTCGTATGCCAAAGTTACAGTCAAAACTACGTGCTGCGGCACTATATGGCCGGATCATCCGCACCGGGCTCCAGATCATCCGGCTGGGGGACAAAAAATTGAACCAAACAACAGAAGCTAAAAGTTGAAGCCGGATGATCTGGGTAAAGTCCTGGATGATCCAGGTAAAGGCCGGACAATCTGGGCAATCGTCCGGACGTCCGGACAAGTTTTTCTGCTGCAGACTTTAGAAAACGGCCCAAAAAACCCTCAAAGTGGCCTCAGATCGAAAAGTGTTCAACATGAAAGTTGTGAGTCTCGTCGAGGCAGTTGATTTTGATATATAAAAGTCCAAATCCGAGATCGTATGTGGATTCTAGAGACAAAACAGTAAGCTGCTGTCAGAAAACTGGGCTAGGCCGAATCATCCGGGCCTAGAGCTGGACATCCGGGCCGAAAGTCGTGAAAAGTCCGAATTTGGCTAGATTTTGATGATTTGGACGACAAGGCCAGTCCTTTTCTTGTACGGGAAGTCCATCTGCCTCTTATATAGATGAGAGGTGACGGCCGATTGAACAACACACAATCGCAAAACGCATCTACTTTTTACCCTAGTTTTACATTCCTCCTTGTTATTTCTCTCTCTTTCTTCGTTTGTTCTTCGTGTTGCAGGGAAGCGATCCTCGAGGCTCTAGGGGCGGGCGAACCGACCTAGGGAAGCCCATAGCCGCCACGCGTCCTGACGGGGTCCCTCCCGGGCGCGTGGGGTTTCAGGTCCTCAAAAGCACCAGCCGGATTGTCTTGCGTACCGCGCTTCCGACGGGTCTCCTTCGGCGTGAGCTGTGGTGCATCACCCCCGGCGTCGAGGGTACACGGTGACGTGTTCATGTGCGAATACACTTTTTGGCGACTCCGCTAGGGACGAAGCTTTGAACGGTCTCCGGTCTGTTCTTGCTATGAAGAGATCGTCATCTAGGGTTTGCAATCTACGAAGGTAATATGAATACTCAATTCACATATGTAGATGCAAATAATGCATAGTTGTTGCTAGATCATCCAATGAGCATAATGTATCGGCTAGCCCTAGCTTTATCAATCATGCATCTAATTATGTGCAAGAGCCGATGCAACAAAACCTTCATGCTTCTACTTCATATAATTTTAGCAACATGCAACATATGTATCCCAACTCCCATGCATCGGCGACCCCACAAATCTATATGCCGATGAACAACATGATGAGTTCGGTTAATCAAGTTGAGACACCCCATGTAGGAACTTCCAATAGTATGCAACAAAGTGTTTCAACTTTTTATTCATCGGCAACTAACTTGCAACATCTTAATCCAAACATGCCGGTGGATAGGGGAATTGGCCATGCTACTACTAGTTATTTGGCCAATTACCCTCAAACATCATATGCTAAACCTCATGATACTAATTTTTTGGCACCATACACAGTTGTTGATGTCCATAATTTGGCCCCGCACCTTCACGATCATGGACGAATAAGTGAAACTTCTGCAGGAGCACAAATGCCTTCACCTATTACCGTGGCATATCATGTTCCCCCTACACAATTACATAATTTTGGCAACATCTCATTGTCGAAAGAGTCTAAGAGCATCGGGGGGCAACCATATCCAGATTGGGTAATTGAGAAAAAGCTTACATTCTCTTGGGATTTGTGCAACGCTATTCGCCAGGACTAATAGATGGCGGGAAGCCTCATGACTTTGCTGCTGTAAAAGCAAGAGTTGTGCAAATGATGCATTCGCCTAGTTCTGTAGCAACCAATGTACCCCCTACACAATTGCAAAGTTTTGGCACCTCATTACCAAAAGAGTCTCAAAGCATTGGTGGGCAATCTCATGAGGAGTGGATGCAAATTGAGATGAAAAAGTTTAAAGCTCGCCAAACTGAGATGTGGGCTAAAATAAGACAAGAGCAAGAAGCCTTGCAGATTCAAAAAGAGAGAAGTATTGATTCAGGTAACAAAGAAAATTCGGTTATTGAAAAAGCCGAATCAAATAGTATGTGTACCAAATCTATCAAAGAAAAAGAGGATGCCAAGGCATTGGAGAGTTATTCAAAAGTGCAACATGGTCTCCCAATGTGTATGAAGAGGTATGTCTACCAAGTGATTTACCTATTTTTAGATTTGGTCAAAACTTTATTGTTGATGCATCTATTAGGAAAAATCTTATAAGTAATTTTGAAAGACCAATGATGAAGGGTAATTTACTTGTTAGCAACAAAATTGTTACAAAGTATATCGATCAACCTATTGTGCCATTCATAAAGACCGATAGGGACTTATTATTGCAGCCAAAGGCATCCCTATTGCTTTACTTAAAACTTTTATCTAAGTGGGCAGCTTTGTTTATTTCTTACTTGGCTTACACTTGGTCTCAGTTGAGACAGTATGTTTTAACTATTTTCATTTCAGAAATTTAAAGCCAAGAGTAAATTCTTTTGAGAAAACCAATGCTAGTATAATATCTTATCCAATAACATCGAAAAAAGAATGCAAAAGAAAATGCATGGCCAAATGGGGAGATTCGAAATCTGAACCATTCGTTAGCTTACCTATAAAGCCATTCTCACAAGAAGATAGGCTAGAAAATAAAAGGTTTACCTTCAATTCAAGCATGTGTGATCAAATATTTGAGTTGTTGGTGAGAAATAATTATATTAGAATTCTTGATCACCATGTTGAGCCATCTGTCCAGGGACGAATGTATTGTAAGTTGCTTGATTCGTCCAAGCATAATTTTGAGGATTGCAACATGTTTCGTCAAATAGTTAAATCGGCCATTGATAAAGGACGATTAAAATTTGTTGAGACACCAACAATAACGAGTCTATTCCAATTGGTCCTGATGGCAAAAGGTTTTTGCATCAGCTGCTTCAAGCCGATCCATTTAAAGAGAAGGTAAAAACTACAAGTGACGGGATCGAGCTTTCAAGTAATCAAGTTGTTGAAGAGCACAATGAACATAATCTTGAGGGCGAGAATTCCATTGAAGCTACAATGAAGATGCCAAGGACTGGGCGGCAGCAAGGAAATCCAATGATCGATGAATGCAACCAAAAGAAAACAAAGGACGAAATAAGTGCAAGTGTAAGAGATCAAAAATCACCTTCGCTGAACTCTTGGATAAATATCAAAAGAAGAGTGAAGAGAAGAATGCTTATTGGCCAAATCGTGCAAAGAAACCAAGATCACCCCCAAGGCGCAAATATGAGGATCGGTATTGGCAAAGTGATAACTTTAATGAAACATATTTATATCCTTATTTTGGGCCGCTGATGCCAATGTCGTGGATGCCTCCCTATGCTCATGTAGATTCATATCCATCATTGGACAGTATGATACAAGGGCACATTCTTCATCTTATTTTAAACCATCTCACCAATATTATGCAGCTCCGAGAAGATCAACATTTGAACAATCACATGTTAAAGACCGTTTCAATCATAAGGAATCGGTCCAGAGCTCAAGGAAGAAGAAAGAGCTTGTAAAGCAAGTTTACCGCGTGAAAAGAGATGGCCAGAAGTGTGCTACTTTAGATTTGATCTCAAATAGCAAAGAGCCAATTAAAGTGTTGACATTGGCTACAAAAGGCAAAGAAGTGAAGCAATCAATTGATAAAAATCAGAGGGCCAAATCTGAATAAAAGAGGTTGAGGGTGCACAAGGCCCAAAACGAGTTGCCATTGGTTGAAACAAAATCACAGCCGACATGCCCACTCAGCTTATCGTATTGGCAATGGAAGGAATTATAAAATCTTAGTGCACAAGAGCTGAGTAAGAAGAACATGGCATGGGTTCCCAAGAGGGTAATTCCGAACAAAAATGATGTGCATGCTTCTATTGCAACAAGTATAAAAGTGAAGAAAGAGAAGGATGGAAGCAACAAACAATTAAGCCGAAGGCGTGCATCACAACATCAAAATCTTCGGTTAGCACAACATCCATTTTCTTCAACCATGCCATTGAGGCCTTTGACATGGAATTCATCCCTAGGTATGATCAATTACCCTCCATGGATTTATTTTGATCCATGGATGCAACATAATTTTCTATATCATGAGAGGGTATTACCAAATCACTATACATTTGGTTAGTTACATTTTTGTTGCTAAGACAAAGGGGCCGAAATATTTAATTGTTATTTCATTTGTTTATTTTGGCTATACATACTTTGGTGGGTGAATTCTACATGGACCTTATGGTAATGACCGATATTTATCTATCGTCCTAAGAGTATGTCAATACATGGCCGGTGTAGTATTCTAACATCGTCCTTAGCTCAATTAGAGAGCGAGACAAGGTGCTATACATATTGAGGCTTTCGGTGATTCATTATGAGTAGTGCAACAAATATTCAAGGGTTATCAATGTTTTGATGAATCACTTATAGTTTATCTTGAGGTATGTCTAGATGCAAAATTTACCTTGGGTTGCTCTAAAATTGTTCATATTTCTAGACATGACAATTCGAAAGAGTTGGCACAGCAAGCATCCGGCTACTATGTCAATCATGGTGTGTTGCATTTCTATCAATAGCCGATTCTTAGTCTCGTCAACATAGGTAAGGCCGAAACGAAGTCCACTGCTTTGGCCACTAATATTTTCTTATGCAGGTAAAAGTGAGGATTGGAGAAAGTTTATTGTTCATTATCTGCAAAGTCCTAACAAAAGGTTGAACAATATGGTTCGGAGGATGACCTTGAGATACATATCTATGGAACTTTATCATCGAAGTTGAAAAGGTTTCACCCAAGTTTGCATCAAGGATTCAAACAAAATAATGGCCGATATAAATTTACCGCCCTAAGGACATGCAAAGTGGCCGATGGAGTGTTGACATCGTCCTTAGAACCAACACGGTACAAGTTATTTTTCGGCAAGCTACCTTCATCAAATATGAAAAAAAAGGTTCACCGAGTTTGATAAAAGTTCATTAATTTTGAAAAGAGTTCATCGAAAATGAAAAAAAAATCTTCAAACTGTAGGAAAGTTCATCAAACTTGAAAAAAGGTTCACACTTTTTATAAAAAAAGTTCACAGAATTTGATGAAATGTTCATCAAATTTTAAACAAAGTTCACCAAAATTTTAAAATATTTCATATAATTGGAAGAAAAGTTCATAAAATTTGAAGAAAAATTTCACGAATTTTAAAATAGTTCATCGAACTAGGTAGAGGTAAAAAGAAAAAGGAAAATGTGAAAAGTGAAAAGAAGAAAGGGAAAAGATAAAAGAAGAAGAAAAGGAGCAAAAGATGGAACCAGAAGGTTGGCTGTTCGAGTCGCCAACGTGTGCCTCGCGTTTTTCTTGTTTTGAATCTATACTAGCAAAAGAGCCCGTGCGTTGCAATGGGAGAGAATACATAACACACACTCTTAACTCAACAACCATCACTCAAGACCACAATAGGTCCATCTCCTTTATTTTTGCGAGGCATCATATTTGTGTTGCCGCTTATCCTCCTTCTCACCCTCGTCGACGATGGCCTCGGTGTTAAAAAAAACAACAACAAAAAACGTGTGTTGAATATGGTTAATCCTAAGGCGTCTCTCTCTCCCTCTCTCCTCCCTCTCCCTCTCTCTCTCTCTCGCTCACTTTCTCCCACTCCCGCGATGAGAAATCTGTTGTTTTCCTCTGCGATATTTTTTAGAGGTATGCATGTGTAGTTATAGATGTTTTATTTTCCCTATATGTTTATAGTGGGGTGTTTACTTGCAATCTGGATCGCCGCCGGTATGAAAAAAAAAACAAATCTTGAGCTATAAATTATAAGTTTGCTTCCATAAAAACATTTTAAAAATATTGAACAGGTAAAATTAACATCATATTTAGATTCTACACATTTTTCTAATAAAATTTTGTATATAATATGTTAAAATCGAAGTTACGGTTTAAAAGATACAGATAATTTAGAAAATCATTTGGTTTGACTCAATTATATTCCAAAATAATATTTAAAAATACTTAACAGGTAAAAGTAATCGCATATTCAGATTCTACATATTTTTCTAATCAAATTTCATATATAACATGTTCAAATCGGAGTCACCGTTTAAAAGATATGGATGATTTTAAAAAGCATTTGTTTGACTTAAATATGACCCGCGGATCAATTACCTAAAACAGCAGGGGGTTTCTAAAAATGTAAAATAATGGTTCGGGTGTGACTTAAATCCGGACGGCGGGTTGATTTCAAGAAAAGACAGGGACTTTTCTGTAAAATACAAAAATAACGAACTTAAAACAGGACTGTGGGTTGAATTCTCTGAAATAGAGGGACTTTTCTGAAAAATGCCATGACGAACGAAAGAAATCCAATTTGCTTTATTATTAGGTAAAGATATGTACTATTATTAAAAGAGCGAACTTAATTTGTTCTAAACCCACACCACAAAATGTACACAGGATAAGCAGAACCCTTAGATCATATTAACTTAAACACATCCCACCGTCTACATCACGTTAATGGTATGCCAACCAGGTCAACGACTGAGATGAAATGTTCTGCCAAACAGAGGCCGTGGTCTGCCAATCCTATTAGGGCTCCGCGGCCCCGCTCACCCACAGCAGGCAGATCGATTCCAGCTGCCTCCCCTCACTATTCTCTCCTCGCTGCCACTACAGGACGCCGCAGTGCTCGCTCTCATCCCTCCAGCAGCGTCGACACCGCGGGACGCAGCAGGCTTGACTTGCATCGGCGGCGCCGGTGCCCCTCTCCTCCATCAAGCGGTGGCGGCGGCGCAGGACGTAGCGGGCTAAATCTGCGTTGGCGGCAGCGGCGGCGGCGACGGGTTCCGCTCCTCCTCACGCCGCCCCTCTCCTTTTCCTTGCTTTCCTGGCCCCACGGAGAGGGAGACGCCCTCGGCTTCATGGCCTCTTCTCTAGGGCCATGTGGTGGCTAGAGGAAAGGGGAGGCGCAAGAAATCCGCCCGTACGCTCTCGCCGTCTCGCTCTACCTGATGGTGTTGTATGGTCTGTCGGACAAGGGAACCCGGTTGCTGGCTGATGTCAAACGCCTTCTCGCTGAGATCATGCTCCCCAGGTGTGTGGTGACCTTACCTGAGTAGTTGTTTTTCTGGTTCAGAACATGTGTGCTCAATCTAAGTGCTCAAATGTGATGTTGCAAGAAGATGCTTGTTCTTTTTTTTCATAGAAACCCTCGGAATGGATGAATGCATAGTATTTCTGAGCTTTCTAAACTCTAGGAACCACTGAAAATTTTGGCATTGCAAGACAAATATAGTGTTGTGTTTATGCATCCTCATTTGGCAAGAGTTCATATATTACTTACTATTTGTCTCTGTATGACAGTACTCGCATTAGTTGATGCAGAATATGTCTATGTTTTATCAATGAGTTATAATAAGATTTCACTCTCCTGTAGACTAAATCAACACCACTTGGTGGGATCTAACTCTGGTGGGATGGAACATGGAAAGCTATTGGCCGCTTGCAGTCTCACAATCTGTCAGACGCACAAGTGGAGTTTTGTTTGGAAATTCTTTTCTATTGAGCATATTAAGATTGCCATTTGTCTATCTTTTTTATTAACAAATGATGAATCGTTTAGTACGAATTTGTAACTGGTTCAAGTACATGACTGTCAATATACAGTGTGTTTGTGGCTGTTGGCCAGGTGGCATCTGTGGGTGCCGAGGTTAATGAGGTAGGTGCTTTGGCACCTAATTCTGAGGCGTTGAAGACCATCAGATCGCCCATCTTTGACCGTGAAAGTATGATGGCAAGTATTGATGAGGTGGTCTTCATAAAAAAGCATTGTTGGTTTCTCGCTGGTTTGGAGGCAGCTAGCCCGGGGTCTGGCAAGGCGATTGCCGGCCTCCTAGCGGAGGAGGCTTCTACAGGAAAAATCAAGAAGGTGAAGAAGCCTCTCAGGAGCATAGGCAAGAGTGGTGCCATTGGTAAGGCGTCCGCGGCTGCTTAATGGATGATACTCAGTCTTTTCGATCACCATCTCCGATTGGCTCGTCTCCATGGATTGGGTGGTGTCCGTTGTATTCAACCTTAGTTTCGTTGGGAGTTCCATTGCGACATAGAAGTGCGAGGGATCATGGTTGTTGCGTGTTATGTTTGTTTGTCAGGTTGACCGGGGGGTCATCGAGTTTCTTTATTAGCAAGTAGTCCGCATGTGGTTTATATGTATCGGTTTTCGCCCGGTTTTCCATTAATTAACCGGGCAATTCTCTTCATCGTAATTAATCGATGAGGCAAAACTTTTGGTTCCGTTTTGAAAAAAATATATGGTGTGTTCGAAAACAGATCTTCTGTCAAGTTGCTGGGAATGTTGCGTGTGCCCCGTGGCACTGTTACAATATTGGATTCATGCATTTGATGCCCTCTTGGATCCAGGTTAGAATAAAACCAAATGTGTTCCTTCAAATTGCGTAGTTGCCTGGTTGCTTTTTGCAAATGAAAAATGTGTTCCTTTCATTTGGTGTATGTACTTGTTTTTCTGTAACCTATCATCATTTTCTTCTTCTTTTTTGTGCTGAAATAAAATGCATTCTTTCATACCAAAAATTTCAAGAGCACATGAACTGCACACATGTCCTTCCTTTTTAAATCTGCAGCCGCTTGCTTTGATTATTATTTTTGGAAGGGTGTATGCGAGTATACGTCACAAAGGTAACACCGATCTGGTTCACACTTGTTATTTTTTTCTTCTTGGTAATTTTTAGTTCTTTTAATCTTCTATTTTTTTGCACCACTATTCTGGATTGCAACCTTTTCTTTAACAGGGAGAGGTGCCAAATTTTCAGTCAATTATAGCGTGAATTGCATAGCCTACAACATTTGCCTATAGCCATAGAATCTATGATCCCACAAGGGCTATCTCTATGAGCTAAACAATTAAAGTACAAGGCACACTCGAATTCAGACTTTAGAGCCTCTTGAGCAATGTTTTGAGAGCTTGTTGATGATCTGCTTGGTTCTCGCAAAATTGGGACGTGTTGGATGGTCTATGTGAGGCTATCTAAAGAAAATTCCTCTTAATTATGTTTTGGTTGTATGATGGAATTTGATTAGATAAGAACCCACATCTGGCGGCATCGTTCGTCTCATGGCGCCCCCATCTCGCTGTTGTCCCGTCTCATGGCGTCCAATAACCAAAGGTATTTTTTTCAATTGCTATTATTTCTTTGCTGGTAATATCTATTATTGTAAATGGCGTGATCTGATGATGTATCCTAGATACAGTTCAATTAATTAAATGATGCATGTACAATATGATCTGTAGTATAGCCAGCTCTATTTTTTTGGAAAAGGAGGCTTGCCCCCCGCCTCTGCATTGGAACGATACATGCAGTCATCTTATTAAAAAGTCTCGAAGTAGCACAAAGTCATAAAAGTATTACAGCTCTCAAGTGGAGCAAAAAGGAAAATAACTGTGAATGCTCAATATCACAACTGGTATGACAATGTAAAGGACAAACTCCTGAGACTCCTATCATGTTATGCGACCGCCATCCAAACCGGTTGAATATAGCCCATGCTACCATCTCCCACTGGTTGCACCCAGTAACCAATGGCTCCCTGGAGTCCGTAGGAGTGAGTAAGGACCACGTATGGATCCATGGATGCAGTAGCTCTGAAAATGACCTGCAAGAAAGTTAAAATATGTTGTTTGTTAAAAATCATATCATTCCTACAATTCCATATAGCCCATATAAGCGCACATATTCCAATCCGAATACGAGCCGTAGTAATATGATCAACCCCAACTAACCACGTCCCAAATAACGATTCAATGTTAACTAGAGGAGTAATATTAAAGGCTATATGGATCGTTTTCCAAAGAAATTTCGCGAGTGGGCACTCTATGAACAAGTGTTGTATTGTTTCATCATGATCACAAAAACAACAACATGAACTACCTACCCACCGCCTCTTTAATAAGTTATCTTTGTTGAGGATCACTTGCTTGTGTACGAACCACATAAATTTTTTAATACGCAATGGAACCTTAACCTTCCAAATATGTAACGATCTCGAGATTGGGCCATAATTAATTAGATCTATGTAAAAAGATTTCATCGTAAACACCCCCATTTCTAGCTAACTTCCAATGCATCGAATCGGGTTGGTCGAATAATTGAACATCTATCAATCTTCGTACCAAGTGCATCCAGGCATTCCATCGCTCACCAACTAACACTCGTCTGAACTGAACATTCAAGGGAATCGATTGAAATATTATGCCTACGTAATCTCCTTACGTTGCACAATGTTATATAGGGTGGGGTATTGTATGGCTAGTGGCATCTCCCCTAACCACGTATCCTCCCAAAATCTTGTTGACATCCCATTGCCAACCAAGAATTTGACCCTACGAAAGAACAAATCTTTCATTCGCATGAGTCCCTTCTAGAATGGTGAGTCAGTTGGTCTCGCGGTGACCTGAGCTAGCGTTTTCAATTGTAGATACTTGTTGCATAGTATTTGTGCTCATATACCCTCCGGCTCTATCTCTAACCTGTAGAGTCATTTACTCATAAGACATTTATTCTTGATTTCAAGGTTTTCAACACCGAGACCCCCCTGGTCCTTGGGTCGGCATAAAACATCCCATCGTGCAAGACGGTATTTCTTCTTGGCCTCATCTGACTGCCAGAAGAATCGAGATCAAAAGAAATCAAGTCTCTTACGCACCCCTTTCGGTACCTCAAAGAAAGATAGTAGGAACATTGACATACTAGTAAGTACTGAGTTGATCAACACTAGCCGACCTCCATACGACATTAGCTTGCCCTTCCAGCAACTAAGCTTTTTTTCAATTCGATCTTCGATGCACTTCCATTCTTTATTAGATAGCTTACGGTGATGAATCGGTATGCCCAAATAACTGAAGGGCAAAGAACCTAATTCACAACCAAACAATTGTCTATATGTGTCTTGCTCTTCTTTGGCCTTACCAAAGCAGAAAAACTCGCTCTTGTGAAAGTTTATTTTTAATCCAGACAATTGTTCGAAGAGACATAATATGAGTTTCATATTCCGTGCTTTTGCAATGTCATGTTCCATGAAAAGGATAGTGTCGTCAGCGTACTGTAAAATGGAGACTCCCCCATCGACCAGATGAGGGACAAGTCCATCCACTTGACCGTTTTCCTTGGCCCTGCCTATAAGATTGGTCAACATATCAGCCACTATATTAAAAAGGAGAGGAGACATTGAATCCCCTTGTCTCAATCCCTTGTGTGTCTGAAAATAGTGACCAATATCATCGTTAACCTTGATTCCGACACTACCTGTTTGGACTAGAGAACCCACTTGGTTCCGCCATGCCTCACTAAAACCTTTCATGCGCATTGCATGTTGAAGGAAAGGCCATTTAACTTTAGCATATGCCTTCTCGAAACCCACTTTGAAGATAACCCCATCTAGCTTCTTCGAATGAATTTCATGCAGCGTTTCATGCAGGACGACGACCCCTTCAAGAATGTGTCTCCCAGGCATGAAAGCTGTCTGGCTCGGTTGTGAAGGAAATATGCCCTAGAGGCAATAATAAAGTTGTTATTTTATATTTCCTTATATCATGATAAATGTTTATTATTCATGCTAGAATTGTATTAACCGGAAACTTGATACATGTGTGGATACATAGACAAAACACAGTGTCCCTAGTAAGCCTCTATTAGACTAGCTCATTAATCAAAGATGGTTAAGTTTCCTAACCATAGAGATGTGTTGTCATTTGATGAACGAGATCACATTATTAGGAGAATGATGTGATGGAAAATACCCATCCGCTAGCTTAGCATAATGATCGTTAAGTTTTATTGCTATTGCTTTCTTCATGGCATACACATATTCCTTTGACTATGAGATTATGCAACTCCCGAATACCGGAGGAATACCTTGTGTGCTATCAAACATCACAACGTAACTGGGTGATTATAAAGATGCTCTACAGGTATCTATGAAGGTGTTTGTTGGGTTGGCATAGATCGAGATTAGTATTTGTCACTCCGAGTATCGGAGAGGTATCTCTGGGCCCTCTCGGTAATGCACATCATAAGAAGCCTTGCAAGCAATGTGACTATTGAGTTAGTTGCGGGATGATGCATTAAAGAATGAGTAAAGAGACTTGCCGGTAACAAGATTGAACTAGGAATGAAGATACCGACGATCGAATCCCAGGCAAGTAACATACCGATGACAAAGGGAATAACGTATGTTGTCATAACGGTTCGATTGATAAAGATCTTCATAGAATATATGGGAGACAATATGAGCATCCAGGTTCCGCTATTTGTTATTGACCGGAGAGGTGTCTCGGTCATGTCTACATAGTTCTCGAACCCGTAGGGTCCGCACGCTTAACGTTCGATGACGATTTTGTATTATATGAGTTATGTGATTTGGTGCCCGAATGTTGTTCGGAGTTCCGGATGAGATCACGGACATGACAAGGAGTCTATTGATGGTCGATAGGTAAAGATTGATATATAGGATGATGGTATTCGTACACCAGAAGTGTTTGGGGATGCATCGGGTACTTATCGGGTCACCGGAAGGGGTTCCGGGCACCCCCGGCAAAAGATATGGGCCTTATGGGCCAAGAGAGGAAACACACCAGCCACAATGGGGCCGGTACCCCACCATATGGGCTGGAAAAATTGGAGAAGGAAAGGGGAAGGAGGAAAGGAAAAAGGGAATAGGATTCCCCCTTTCCCCTCTTCCCTTCCTATTCCGAATAGGAATAGGAAAGGGGGGAGGCCGAATTGGGAGGACCCCAAGTAGGATTCCTCCTACTTGGGGCGCCCCCCTTGGCTGCCTCCCCTCCCCTCCAACCTATATATATGTGGGGGGGGGGGGGACACCGCTAGAACACACAACATTGATTCCTAGCCGTGTGCGGCGCCCCCCTCCACAGTTTACGCCTCCGGTCATATCTTCGTAGTGGTTAGGCGAAACCTTGCGCGGATCACTTCACCATCACCATCACCACGCTGTCGTGCTGACGGAACTCTCCCTCGACACTTTGCTGGATCAAGAGTTCGAGGGACGTCTTCGAGCTGAAAGTGTGTAGAACTCGGAGGTACTGTATGTTCAGTGCTTGATCGGTCGGAATGAGAAGAAGTTCGACTACATCAACCGCGTTGTCAAACGCTTCCGCTTTCGGTCTACGAGGGTACGTGGACACACTCTCCCCCTCTCATTTGCTATGCATCTCCTAGATAGATCTTGCGTGAGCGTAGGAATTTTTTTGAAATTGCATGCTACATTTCCCAACAGTGGCATCCGAGCCAGGTCTATACGTAGATGATATGCACGAGTAGAACACAAGGAGTTGTGGGAGGTGATAGTCATACTACTTACCACCAACATCTTATTTTGATTCGGCAGTATTGTTGGATGAAGAGGACCGTACCAACCTTACATGACCACGTTCATGAGACCGGTTCCACCGACAGACATGCAACTAGTTTTGCATAAAGGTGGCTGGCGGGTGTCTATTTCTCCAACTTCAGTTGAATCGAATTTGACTAGTCCTTGTTGAAGGTTAAAACAACAAACTTGACGAAACACCGTTGTGGTTTTGATGCGTAGGTAAGAACGGTTCTTACTAGAAGCCTGTAGCAGCCACGTAAAACTTGCAACAACAAAGCAGAGGACATCTAACTTGTTTTTGCAGCGCATGTTGTGATGTGATATGGTCAAGACATGATGTGATATACGTTGTTGTATGAGATGATCATGTTTTGTAGAAGTTATCGGAAACTGGCAGGAGCCTTATAGTTGTTGCTTTATTGTATGAAATGCAAACGCCATATAATTGCTTTACTTTATCACTATGCGTTAGCGATAGTTGTAGAAGCAATAGTTGGCGACATGACCACGACGCTTCGATGGAGATCGAGGTGTCAAGCCGGTGACGATTGAGATCATGACGGTGCTTTGGAGATGGAGATCAAAAGCATAAGATGACGATGGCCATATCATGTCACATATTTTGATTGCATGTGATGTTTATCTTTTATACATCTTATTTTTCTTAGTATGGCGGTAGCATTATAAGATGATCCCTTACTAAAATTTCAAAGTATACGTGTTCTCCCTGTGTATGCACCGTTGCGACAGTTCATCGTGCCGAGACACCACGTGATGATCGGGTGTGATAAGCTCTACGTTCACATACAACGGTGCAAGACAGTTTTGCACATGCGGAATACTTTGGTTAAACTTGACGAGCCTAGCATGTACATACATAGCCTCGGAACACTGGAGACCGAAAGGTCGAACGTGAATCATATAGTAGATATGGTCAACATACAGATGTTCACCATTGAAAACTACTCCATCTCACATGATGATCGGACATGGTTTAGTTGATTTGGATAACATGATCATTTAGATGACTCGAGGGATGTCTAACTAAGTGGGAGTTATTAAGTAATTTGATTAATTGAACTTTAATTTATCATGAACTTAGTCCTGATAGTATTTGCAAATTATGTTGTAGATCAATAGCTCGCGTTGTAGCTCCCCTATGTTTTTTGATATGTTCCTAGAGAAAACTAAGTTGAAATATGACAGTAGCAATGATGAAGACTTGGTCCGTGATCTAAGGATTATCCTCATTGCTGCATAGAAAAATTATGTCCTTGATGCACCACTAGGTGACAGACCTATTGCAGGAGCATATGTAGACGTTATAAACGTTTTGACAAGCTCGATATGATGACTACTTGATAGTTTAGTGCGCCATGCTTTACGGCTTAGAACCGAGACTTCAAAAACGTTTTGAACGCAACGGAGCTCATGAGATGTTCCAAGAGCTGGAATTGGTATTTCATACTCATGCCCGAGTTGAGAGGTATGAGATATCTGACAATTACTTTGCCTACAAGATGGAGGAGAATAGCTCAACTAGTAAGCATGTGCTTACAATGTCTGAGTACTACAAATCAGTTGAATCAAGTGGGAGTAATCTTCCAGATAAGATAGTGATTTACAGAGTTCTCTAGTAACTATCACCAAGTTACTGGAACTTCATGATGAACTATAATATGCAAGGGATAATGAAAACGATTCCCGAGCTCTTCGTGATGCTGAAATCTGATGTCTCCTATGCAACTTTATTCTTGTAGACACATGTTGGGCCTCCAAGCATAGAGTTTTGTAGGACAAGCAATTTTCCCTCAAGTGGATGACCTAAGGTTTATCAATCCGTGGGAGGCGTAGGATGAAGATAGTCTTTCTCAAACGACCCTGCAACCAAATACAAGAAATCTCTTGTGTCCCCAACATACACAATACAATGGCAAATTGTATAGGTGCACTAGTTCGGTGAAGAGATGGTGATAAAAGTGTAATATGGATGGTAGAAATATATTTTTATAATCTGAATAAATAAAAACAGCAAGGTAGAAAATAGTAAACAGGCACAAAAACGGTATTGCAATGCTTGAAAACAAGTCCTAGGGTCCGTACTTTCACTAGTGCAATCTCCCAATAGTGCTGAGGGAGTCCTGGATTAGGGGGTGTTCGGGTAGCCGGACTATACCTTCAGCCGGACTCCAGGACTATGAAGATACAAGATTGAAGACTTCGTCCCGTGTCCGGATGGGACTTTCCTTGGCGTGGAAGGCAAGCTTGGCGGTGCGGATATTCAAGATCTCCTACCATTGTAACCGACTTTGTGTAACCCTAACCCTCTCCGGTGTCTATATAAACCGGAGGGTTTTAGTCCGTAGGACAACTTCATCATACAACAATCATACCATAGGCTAGCTTCTAGGGTTTAGCCTCCTTGATCTCGTGGTAGATCTACTCTTGTACTACCTATATCATCAATATTAATCGAGCAGGACGTAGGGTTTTACCTCCATCAATAGGGCCCAAACCTGGGTAAAACATTGTGTCCCTTCTCTCCTATTACCATCCGCCTAGACGCACAGTTCGGGACCCCCTACCCGATATCCACTGGTTTTGACACCGACATTGGTGCTTTCATTGAGAGTTCCTCTGTGTCGTCGCAATCAGGAAGGATGCCTCTTCCTGTCTTCAAAGACGGCACCGTTACTAAGGGAGCCTTGGCTGTCGGCCAGACTCTCCGGCTAGGCGGTTTTCTCATGATCGCCTGTTCGGCCGTTGCGCCGACGGTGACCTGTCGGGTCATCAAAAGCAATCTTCACGTCAGCCTGGAGTCTGTCGAGCAGTTAGATCCAATGGATCTCTCTTCCATAAACGAGCTCTTGGATCGCATCGCCGCTTTGGGGGTCACTACGGATTATGACCAGGTTGGGCTTAAACCCGATCTAAGAGAAATTAATTCTCCCCAAGTCACCCATCACGTTGCCGTGGTAGAAGCACAGTGCGACGAATCTTCATCTATATTAAGGACTAGCTACGTCCGTATTCCCGATCCCTCCAAGGTGGATACCCGCGGAGGGGACGATGTAGCTCAAGACCTGAACTTAGAATCAGGCAACGGGCTAGATTCACTGCACAACATCCAAGAATACAAACTTCAGAGTTCGGAAACTCCTTGGCCTCTGAGTCTTAGATTGGGTGAAGTTCCAGATTTAATTCCACCCACCCACCCGAACATAAGCGATCTATCCCAAATATGCAAAAGCCTGAAGAAACAGTATAAAGGACTGCCGCGAGGAAGACGCAATCTCAATCTTTTGCAATAATTGCACGGACAAGGGAATCCTCAACGCCACAGGTCGTCGTGATCTTACACGCTTCGCTGACTTGGCGTCCATAGTTCAAAAGTACTGTGCGATGGAAAGCGGCCGGAAAACCGAAACTAAATTTTGGGACAATTCGGCCCTGAATAGAAACCTCGTCCGACATAAAAGGGTGCATCATCATCAGACACCCGGGTTAAAAACCAAAAAACCAAAACCCTCTACAGGGCATGGAACCGTACTGGAGGGATGGCTTAATGGACCCTGTAAAATTCATAGTACAGAGGACGCCACACCAACTCATAGCCTTAGAGCATGTTGGATACTCCGGCAGGTGGCCAAAAGGGGCGAAAATCTCCTAATTCCGGAGGCCGCAGAAAGCCACCTCAGGGACTCTAGTACAGTCTTAACAGTCTTTGAGACTTTCGCATCAAATAATATGCGAAAAAGAACACTCCGCAGCCTCGCCAAAGTCTATCAAGTAGCAACAATAAACCCATGGAGTGACACGGCTATCACTTTTAATGCCAGTGATGAACCTAAATTCCGAACAGCTCAAGCACCAGCCGCATTGGTACTCAGTCCTATAGTGGATGACTTTCGCCTCACCAAGGTACTCATGGACGGAGGCAGCGGATTGAACCTCATTTATGAGGAAACCCTTCAAAAAATGGAAATAGACTGGAACCGCATTGAGCGAAGCAGCACAACCTTTAGAGGAATAATCCCCAGTTGGGAAGCGCGCTGTGCAGGAAAAATCACACTAGATGTGGTGTTCGGCACGTCGGATAATTATAGGTCCGAAGAGGTCACATTCCAAGTGGCCCCATTCAGTAGCGGATACCACGCTCTGCTGGGGCGGGAAGCATTTACAATCTTCCATGCAATACCCCATTATGGGTACATGAAGCTCAAGATGCCCGGACCGAATGGAATCATCACTCTCGCTAGTGATCCGGACATAGCACTCCGCGCCGAAAACAAGACAGCCGCATTGGCCCTTGAGGCACTGTCCGAAGCCCTAGCGGCTGAGGAACTGGCTACGCTACGCTCCACGGTAAACAGGGATGATGAGATACTCGACAAAAGATCCAAGTCCACCTCCTTTAAACCTGCGGATGAAATAGTCAAATTCCAGGTCCATCCAATGGACCCCAATAAAACAGCTTCCATCGGGGCACGATTAAACCCCGATGTAGACGCCGCACTGCGAGAATTCCTATGGGAGAACTGGGATATTTTTGCCTGGCACCCTTCAGACATGCCAGGAATCCCACGCAGGCTGGCCGAACACAGCTTAAATATCCTAAAAGGATTCAAACCTATCAAACAAGCCCTTCGGTGTTTCTCTGAGCCCAAGAGACAGGCAATGGGAGAGGAGCTAGCCAAACTATTGGAGGCCGGATTCATCAGAGATATAAAACATTTGGACTGGCTAGCAAACTTGGTGATGGTACCAAAGAAGGACAAATCCTGGCGCCTGTGCGTTGACTTCAAAGACCTTAACAAGGCTTGCCCAAAGGATCCCTTCCCCTCCCCCGCATCGATCAAATTATCGACGCCACTGCAGGACACGATTCGTTGTGCTTCCTCGACGCATACTCCAGTTACCACCAAATCAAGATGGCCGAGTCAGACCAAGCCGCAACGGCATTCATCACCCCATACGGCTCATTCTGCTTCAACACAATGCCTTTCGGGCTCAAAAACGCCGGCGCAACATATCAGCGCATGATTCAGACATGTATGGCAAACCAGATCGGCAAAACAGTAGAGGCATACGTGGATGATGTGGTCGTAAAAACAAGACATGTCGAATCTCTAGTAGACAACTTGAGGCTTACATTTGACAACCTCCGAGCATATGACATCAAGCTAAATCCGTAAAAATGCGTTTTTGGCGTTCAAGCCGGAAAGCTCTTGGGCTTCATTGTATCCGGTAGAGGAATCGAAGCAAATCCAGCCAAGATCCGAGCTTTGTCACAATTGGATATCCCAAAGGACCTCAAACAAATACAAAAATTAACCGGATGCGTGGTGGCTCTAAGCCGCTTTATCTCCCGTTTGGGAGAAAAGGCGCTACCCCTCTATCGCCTCCTTCGGCGCACCGAGCACTTCGAGTGGACGGATGCCGCCACGGCCGGACTCGAGGAAATAAAAGCCGTATTGGCAACAAACCCTGTCCTGGCCGCGCCAAACATCGGCGAACCAATGCTATTGTACATTGCGGCAACCCATCAAGTTGTCAGCGCAGTACTCGTCGTCGAGCGGGAAACGGACGGACACAAATTCCCCCTTCAAAAGCCGGTTTACTATGTGTCCACTGTCCTCACCCCATGCAAATCACGATACCCGCATTATCAAAAGATTGCATATGCGGTATTCATGGCATCCCGGAAGCTACGACACTACTTTCAAGAGTGTTCAATCACAGTAGCATCTGAAGTACCACTCAACGATATTATAAACAACCGTGACGCAACAGGCTGGATTGCAAAATGGGCCATCGAGCTCCTCCCGTTCGACATAACTTATAGGCCACGACGAGCTATCAAGTCGCAAGTTTTGGCCGACTTCGTCGCAGAATGGACGGAGGCCGAACTCCCTAAAGAGTACTGTTCATATTCAAACTGGATCATGCACTTCGACGGTTCCAAAATGTTGGCCGGACTAGGGGCTGACGTTGTTTTGACGTCCCCCACAGGAGACACAGTTCAATATGTACTCCAGATTATGTACACGGACTCCAACAATGCAGCCAAATATGAGGCCCTTTTACATGGTCTCCGGATGGCAGTATCCATGGGCATTCAACGCCTAGAGGTGCGCGGGGATTCGAACCTTGCGATATCCCAAATAAATGGAGACTTCGATGCCAAGGATCCAAAAATGGCAGACGCCGTCCTCAAAATGTCAGCTCGGTTTGAGGGGCTCGAATTTCACCATATAGCCCGAGAAAACAATTAGGAGGCACACGTCCTGGCACGCATCGGCGCAAAACGCGATGCGGTCCCCCCCAACATCTTCCTGGAAAGGTTGTTCAAGCCATCTGTAGTATGGGAAGGGGAACATGGCAATATTAGCCCGGACCCAACCGCACTGTCCGACGCCGAACAATCTGACACAATCAGAGGCTCTGCCAATGAAACCACAACCTCAGCCCATGTACTAATGGCCTTTATTGCCCCGTGGACAGAACCATTCCTAGCCTACCTTACTAGGCAGGAACTCCTAGAGGACCAAAATGAGGCACGCCGTATAGTGCGGCGATCTAAAGCCTATAAAGTCCATGAGGGAGAACTTTATAAGAAAAGCACTACCGGAGTCCTTCAAAGGTGCATCTCCGAAGAGGAAGGGCAGAACCTGCTGGCTGAAATTCATGCCGGACTCGGTGGCCATCACGCCGCAGCCCGGTCCCTTGTAAGCAAGGCTTTCCGTACAGGCTTTTATTGGCCAACGGCCCGGGCGGACGCTCAGGACTTGGTCCAAAAATGCGTTGGTTGCCAGCTTTTTGCAAACCAAAGCCATATGCCACCCACCGCCCTCCAAACTATCCCCATCACTTGGCCTTTCGCGGTCTGGGGACTTGACATGGTGGGACCCCTTAAAGGCGGAACCCACAAGAAAAGATACTTACTGGTCATGGTGGATAAGTTCACCAAATGGATAGAAGCCAAGCCTGTTAAGACGGCCAAATCCGGACCTGTGATAGACTTTATATCCGGGGTCGTACACCATTATGGCGTCCCCCACAGCATCCTCACTGACAATGGCACGAACTTTACGGCCGATGAGGTAAAACTCTCGTGCAAAAACATGGAATCATGCTCGATTACGCTTCCGTCTATCACCCACAAACTAACGGTCAGGTCGAACGTGCAAATGGTCTCATCATGAGCGGCATCAAACCCAGATTAGTGCGGTCCCTCAAGGAATCTAACACACACTGGGTAGAGGAGCTCGACTCCGTACTCTGGGGGCTGCGGACCACGCCGAATCGCACCACCGGATACACACCATTTTTTATGGTGTACGGTGCAGAGGCAGTCTTGCCCTGCGACATAATTCATGACTCACCTCGAGTGCGCATGTACGAAGAAAGGGAAGACGAGCTCGATCGGCAGGACAGTTTGGACGCCTTAGAGGAGGAGCGCGACGTGGCAAAAGCCCGTTCCGCATTCTATCAACAGCAGGCTCGAAGATATCAAAGCAGAGAAGTGCGGGCCAAAAACTACAACGTTGGCAAATTAGTTCTATGCCTGACGGACAAGAAAAAGGACAAGTTGAAGCCCAAGTGTGAAGGTCCCTTCATAATCGACCAAGTCCTGACTGGTGGAGCATACCGCCTGCGAGATGCGTCGGATAACCGACTCGAGCCAAACCCATGGAACACAGCCCGTCTCCGAAGATTCTATGCCTAACGCCGGACTCTGTGTTTGTCTCCTTCCTCTGTCCATTTTTTACATTTTCTATCTTACATTTCTCTCCTTCCCCTCTTTTCTTTTATAGCCCTTAAAGGCTCCTCAAGTGACGTGCTACTTGCGCTCATTAAACCTGGGGGCTTCTTTAACAGAAGCTTATTTACTCGGGCTTCACGCCCACCACATGTGTCAAACTTCCGCATGTACCTTTTCTTCACCATTATATGCATCGATATGACTTAAGTTTTGGCCAAGCTGGGTTGCCTGGCTCCTGTGCTTACCCCTACGTTCCCGATTGTTCGGCTAGGTGGTAAAGGGAGCACCTTTGTGATTGTTACTGCCGGATCAGCCGGGTGTGTACCTCAGACTGGGTGAAGCCGAAAGCTAGCATTCTTAAGGGAATATTCGGTCGGTGAACTAAAAGATGACCTTTTTTACTCATTTATATATATGCCCCCAGATGATTTTCCTGCGTTTGCAGTCCGGACATGCACTTTAGGGCATGCCTCCCAGAGAAAGGAACCCCTAACGGAACTATTCTCTCTGGAAGATGTTTCTTACTAACCATGTAATATAACATAACTAGTTGGGCACTTGTCTGATAAAGAACTAATGACCCCTACGCCTGGTCTCCATGCATACCCCGGTTCTTACATAACTGGTAGGGTATTCGGACACAATCCGGACCGTCAGGTCCTGAGATTGAAGCGAAAAGGTCGGCAACGACAAACAATCTACAATCCGGCCAGAAGGCATTACACATGTCAATTAAAAATTACATAGTCACTCTGACTGATTGTATTCCTCTTCAATACCATCTAACAGGCTGTCTAACTTACAGTCCTGCTGGGAATATTTTGCGGCCAATTCTACTTGGCCGTACACTAAGCTTACAGGGATCTCCTTCCCGTCAGGCCCCATAGGTCCGACCTCGGCCATGTGGTTTGGGTCAGACTTCGTGTACCGCGTCTTCACCATGGCCCAGGCCTCCCTAGCGCCTTGTTAGCAGGCCGATATCTTCCACAACCGGAAGCGTCGTCGAGCTCCCTTAAGCTTCTCCGAAAGCTCTCCAAGGCCCTTGGGCATGGAGCAGGAAGGCCATAAGGCTTGGGTAACGCCTCGCATCGCCTGCCGAACCCGCTCGTGCAGTTGCGAGAGCTCGGGAAGAAGGTCACCCGTAGAACCGGGCATCTCCTCTGTAGGATGACCCGTTAGCATACCTACAGACATTACTCTGTTAGTCGACTTCCTCGCCGAACTCTTTTTTTTCAAAGATTCGCTTAAGAACTTACTAAATATGCCGCGTCGAAGCCGCTGATTCTCCTTAGTGGAGTCCGACAGCTGGCCACGAACATCTTTAAGTTCAACGTCCAGCTTGGTGTTGGCGTCCTGAAGATCATTCTTCTCCCGCCTCACCCTTGTCAGCATACTCTCACCGGCCTTTAGCTGGCGTAAGAGTTGTTGCCTCTCCGGATCCAGTCCGGCGCCATCTGCAATATGATTTGTCAGATTTACACCCATGCCGCACTTCGCAAGATACTAATCTTTAAAATTGTATCTTACTAGAGGGGGTCTCTTTGGGCTCCCCTGCCGCGGCTAGTGCGGCCTCCAGTTGGGCTTTGCACTCTTCCAGCTCTTGGGACAGTACGGTATTCTTCTCTGTAAGAACCTGCATAACAAATGATCCTTAAATCAGTTACTCTAACTGTTTCAAGTCTCGGGGGCTACTGGTATATATATATAATTACCAAAATTTTCTAACCCGTATGTCTTTTACATATCGCTCCGTGGCTCTGGCTAGACCATTTTGAGCGGCACGGAGGTACGCATCTCCCGAATTAAAGGCATCTAATGCCTCTTGGGAGAAACAAGCATAGCGAAGAATTGTCCGGCGACGCCTATGGTTCATGGCACTCTCCACCTCAGAGTTGGTGGCAGACAACCTGTCCACATCCTCCATCGGAGGAGCGTCCGGTGCGCGCCTTGTGTTCGCCTCCGCCTCCGGACAAGGCTTTGGAGCCTGGCTGGTGGAGGCGCGGTTTGCAGCCTCTCCGGGTATAGTCCGGCGAGGTCTCTTTGTCCTGAAGAGAGCACGAGTGTTAATATGCCTCGCAGGTGTAACACCTGGGATAAGGGGGGCGCTATACCTTTGAGTTGACGCCTCAGTCCGGACTGCACCTCTTTTGTGCCCACGGGGCCCTTGTAACACCCCGGATGTAACTTTCCCAATTTGTACTCCAACTCTTGCCATTTCCGGCGTTAAGTTATTTATTTTCTTGGCTTCGGGTTTTGTCTCCGTGTGTTGTTGTCGTTGTCATGCATCTCATATCATGTCATCATGTGCACTTCATTTGCATATGTGTTCATCTCATGCATTCGAGCATTTTCCCCGTTGTTCGTTTTGCATTCCGGCGCTTCGTTCTCCTCCGGTGGCCTTTTCTAGTTTTCTTTCGTGTGTGGGGATTAAACATTTCCGGATTGGACCAAGACTTGCCAAGCGGCCTTGGTTTACTACCGGTAGACCACCTGTCAAGTTTCATACCATTTGGACTTCGTTTGGTACTCCAACGGTTAACCGAGGGACCAAAAAGGCCTCGTGTGTGTTGCGTCCCAACACCCCTCCAATTTGGCCCAAAACCCACCAAACTCTGCTCCATGTCCTAGAGCGTTAGATCACGATCGCGTGGCCAAAAAACGCACCTCATTTGGACTCTCCTAGCTCCCTCTATGCCTATATATACACCCCCTCCAAAAATTCGCGGATCCCCTCCTCTAACCCTAAAAAACAAAACAGATCTCGCGCACCGGACACGTCTGGACGCGCCGGACACATCCGCCGCACCGCCCGGACCAACAGCGCGCCGCCACCTGTCACGCGGGCGCCCCACTTCGCCGCCTCTGTCCCGCCGGCCCGCTCGGCCCGGCCGGGGCCCCTGAGGCCCGT
>NC_041388.1:918511-944240 GCF_002162155.2 Triticum dicoccoides | reverse complement strand
GGAGCGCCGCTACCGCCCGGCGTTGGCGACCGCGCCCCGGCGCCCCCCCCCCTCACCGGCCTCGGATCCGGCCGTCTCCGGCGATCACCGCCGTCTTCCCGGCGACAGGAGTCAACCCCGACGATCCTCGTTTTCCGTGCCAGATCTGGATCTAAAATCCCCTCGGTTGACTTTCTCCTCCGAACCCTAATTTTTATGCAAACTTTGACCTGTGATATCTCCGCATCTGTAGCTCCGATTTGGGCATATAGCATATCAAAATGTTCATCTCAGAGAGTACATCATTTCATTCCATTGTGTCATTTTCATTTGAGATCATCTTGATGCCCGAAATGCTGTTAGAAGAGGGCTACTTGAGTTAATTGTCAGATCGGTTACTCCGTTTAGCACTTTTGTCATTTTTGCCATGATTAATGTGTGCATGCTATGCCCGTGAGTTCTTCATATGTTTTGTTAAGGGTTTTGTCATCTATCCAGAGGTGCAACCCATGTATTTTTAGGATGTGTGTGGTGACTTGTGCAAGCTTGCAAAGTGGTGCACTTGCTAATTCTGTTTTCAGGGACTTAGTAATTTCACTAAGTCCTGGGATTGTTTATCTCATGATGCCATATGTTCTTGTTGTTTCCTAGTGATCCGTGCCTCTTTTGAGGATGATCAGTAAGGGAGTTTTGTTAATATTGTTATGCTCTATCCATCCATGTCTTTGTTTGCAATTATGGAGCACCCTAGCTTGAGTCAATCGAGCTCTACTTTTGCTTCGTTGTGAATCTGGGCAGATCGTCAACTTGTTTGCGATTTTGCCGATGTTATTGTAGTGGATCCGTGCATGCTATGCCTTTGTTCTTGCCATGTCTAGCTTGTATTTTGTGCCTTCTTAAGGGATGTATGCTTGCCTTGCCATGACTTGCACCGTAGTGAGTGCATCGAGCTCGTTTACATGCCTTCGTGAG
This sequence comes from Triticum dicoccoides, assembly GCF_002162155.2. Lineage (NCBI taxonomy): Eukaryota > Viridiplantae > Streptophyta > Magnoliopsida > Poales > Poaceae > Triticum > Triticum dicoccoides. The sequence goes on along the minus strand of NC_041388.1, from coordinate 943,289 downwards.
TTATATTTCAGCATGTCTCAGTTTTCACCAAGTCTGAAAACTGATTATGTTTTTGCTATGTTCGTGTGCTTGTTAGTATATTTTGTGATCCTTTTGGCTCAAGGTCACTAAGGGACTTTTGTTAAGCTTGTTGAGTAGCTCCATGCCATGTCTTTCCTTGTCATGTTCAGGTCCTGTAGCATGTTGTTTTGTTGCTTCGAAGAGGGCTATATGACCTCAAATTCCAGACAAGTGTTGATTTCACCCAGTCTGAGATCTGTTTTTACCATTTGCGTTTTTGCCATGCTTGTTTGAACCTGTTAATGGATGAATTGGCTATAGCTCAGTGCTAGACTTTTGATAAGCATCTTGTGTGCATCCCTGCCATGTATTTTGATGCCATGTTTGGTGGCTGTAGCATGTTCATCTCATTGCATTTAGATGCCTACTTGCTGTAAATCGCAGACCGGTGTCATTTTTGAATCCCTTGCCATTTCCAAACCGTAACTCCGATTCCGTCGTTCTTTATATTGTTTTCAAGCGATTTCATCTCATCTTTCCAGTGGCACCCTTGGAATTCCAAGTTGAGGCCAGGTTCATGCATTTTCCTGTCATATCTTGCATTTTTGCATCCCGCATCGCATCCCGCATAGCATATCATCTTTGCATCGTGTTGTTTGAGTTTGCACGTGGTTGATTGTATCCTTGTTGCTTGTTTGTATTGTTTGGGTAGAGCCGAGAGACGAGTTCGCTAACGAGGAGCCCGTTGAGTTTGCTCTTGAGGATCCAGTCAACTCTAACAACTGTGCAGGCAAGATGATCATACCCTCGAAATCACTATTATCTTTGCTATGCTAGCTTGCTCGCTCTTTTGCTATGCCATTGCTACGATGCCTACCACTTGCTTGCAAGCCTCCCAAATTGCCATGTCAAACCTCTAACCCACCATTGTCCTAGCAAACTGTTGATTGGCTATGTTACCGCTTTGCTCAGCCCCTCTTATAGCGTTGCTAGTTGCAGGTGAAGATTGGAGGCCGTTCCTTGTTGGAACATCTTTTATTTAATTGTTGGGATATCATTATATTGCCATGTTATCTTAAATGCATCTATATACTTGGTAAAGGGTGGAAGGCTCGGCCTCTCGCCTAGTGTTTTGTTCCACTCTTGCCGCCCTAGTTTCCATCATATCGGTGTTATGTTCCCGGATTTTGCGTTCCTTACGCGGTTGGGTTATAATGGGAACCCCTTGATAGTTCGCCTTGATTAAAGCTTTTCCAGCAATGCCCAACCTTGGTTTTACCATTCGCCACCTAGCCTCTTTTTCCCTTGGGTTACCGGAGCCCAAGGGTTATCTTATTTTAACCCCCCCGGGCCAGTGCTCCCTCTGAGTGTTGGTCCGAACTGAGCTGCCTGCGGGGCCACCTCGGGGAAACTTGAGGGTTGGTTTTACTCGTAGATAGTCTCATCTGAGTGTGCCCTGAGAACGAGATATGTGCAGCTCCTATCGGGATTTGTCGGCACATTCGAGCGGTGTTGCTGGTCTTGTTTTAACCTGTCGAAGTGTCTTGAGTTACTGAGATACCGAGTCTGATCGGAACGTCTTGGGAGGAGATCTATTCCTTCGTTGACCGTGAGAGCTTGTCATGGGCTAAGTTGGGACTCCCCTGCAGGGATTGAACTTTTGAAAGTCGTGCCCGCGGTTATGGGCAGATGGGAATTTGTTAACGTCCGGTTGTAGATAACTTGAACCTTAATTAATTAAAATGAATCAACTGAGTGTGTTGCCGTGATGGCCTCTTCTCGACGGAGTCCGGGAAGTGGACACGGTGTTGGAGTAATGTTTGCGGAGGTTGTTCTCTAGCTTCCCGCTCGTGCTTGCCTCCTCTTCTCGCTCTCCTTTACGAATAAGTTAGCCACCATACTTGCTAGTCGCTTGCTATAGCTCCACTCATGTTTTATCTTGCCTTACCTATAAGCTCAAATAGTCTTGATCGCGAGGGTGCGAGATTGCTGAGTCCCCGTGGCTCACAGATTACTATTAAACCAGATGCAGGGCCTGATGATTCCGCTCCAGGAGACGCGTATGAGCTCAAGTGGGAGTTCGACGAAGACTCTCAATGATACTATGTTTCCTTTCCCGATGATCAGTAGTGGTGCCCAGTTGGGGGTGATTCGGACTGTGTCGCATGTTGGGTTCTCTTTTATTTTGGCGCCATAGTCGGGCCATGAGTGTATGCATGATGTAATGTTATTTATGTACTTGATTGACGTGGCGAGTGTAAGCCAACTATGTTATCTCCCCTTTATTATTTACATTACATTGGATGTTGTGAAGATTGCCTAACTTGCGACATATGCCTTCAATGCGATTATATCTCTAAGTCGTGCCTCGACACGTGGGAGCTATAGTCGCATCGAGGGTGTTACAAGTTGGTAATCAGAGCCTCCCCCGACCTTAGGAGCCCCATTGCTTGATCGTTTTTAGGAATTATATATCGGAGAGTTTAGGAATTCTTTTTACTTCCCAGTCTCCTCATCGCTCTGGTAAGGCATCCTGACGTAGAGTTTTGACTCTTCTCTTCTCAAATTTCACAAAAAAAATTTAGGATCACGCGGGTATCTTGGAATCGTTCCGATGGTTTTATGATGAGAACATTGACTTGGTGCCTCCTGTCAGGGGTTTAGTGGAAGTGTCCCGGGGAGTTGAGCTCTGAGGTGTTCTCATCATAATTTTATCATTGCAGTTCTGGAATACTTGAGTTTAGTACGCCGACATCGAAAATCTCTTTTATGTAGTTCGTTGGTGAGATAACCTCGACGCCACCTAGTACTGGGGAGGGAGTTCGGGAGTATCGCCATAACTTGTATAACGGATGCTTTTCGAAGGTTGAGGTAGATGGTTTCCGAAGGTTTCTTGGTTATGTGTTGAAGGATGGATACAGCTGGATGTAGGATTTGCTAGTTTGGGTGAGATATTATGCTTCCCCTATATCCCCAACACCTGATTGCATAACCGGAAAAGTTCCGGAGTTTCATAGGTGGGAATTCAAGTAGCTCTTAGGATATCTTTCGGACAGATGTATGGTATGAAATTGGGGTTCGACGTCTAGTGGTCCGCCTATTCACGGTCGGTTTTACAGTGGTCACGTTGTGTCTTAAAGAGTCCTTGGCTTTGCCGACTCGGGGACGCTTCGTATGTCATGTGCACTGCCTTGTACATGATGGTGATGTACGATCGAGCCCGTGTAGGCCCCACCACGAAAACTTCGGACGAAATCTCTATCATATGTTTGTTCCGGCTTATTTTGCAAGCCAATTCTTTGTTTTGTTTTGAGTTGTGGTATTCGAGTTGCTTCGAAGTCAAATGTTGATTCCATACCTTCCCCAAACGGTGTTCTCATACTCCGATGTGAATACAAATCCGTCATGATAATTGAGATTGTCATGCCAATCCTTTTCACCGATGTGCTTCTCTTCAAGTGGCTCCGATCACTTCAACATTCGCAAGATCAATTATCAGTTCTTCTCAACGATGTTTGTTCCATCCGTCTCCAAGTTGCCTTTGTTTTTCCCACCCTCCCACCCTTGTTTTCTTCAAGGACTCAGATTTCTCAATCAAGTATCATTTTATTGGTGGAAGTCTCTCCATTCTTTTCCTTCAATGTTCTTATCCAGTGATTCTCATGAAGTTTCTAACGAAACCTCAAGTTCATCATTATTCATTCTCTTTCTTCTCCGGTGGAACTAAGTAAAGCTTTGGTGTTGACAATATCCCTTTTTTCTCATTTCAAACACCTTCTCTTACCGTTGCACCTTATTATCATTCCACTTCTCGATATTCAATTGTTCCGGAGTGCTGAAGATATCTCGAGGTTGTTATCTCATTCAAGCCATATAATTCAACCGGTGTAATCTCTCTTTTAAATCTTTTCAATAGTGTTCTTTTGAGTGGGCCTTAACCCACATGTCTTTTTCCAGGATCTTACCTAACTCTTCTTATTTTTTCGGAGCTATCCTCAAATCCTTTTCGGAGTTTGACGTAAGAATGATTCATCATCGGGGAAATTTATTTCTCCAAGATCTTCCAAATTCTTTTCATCGTTGGCTCAACCTTTTTCCATTTTTCATTCCGGTGTGCTTCAATAATTCTTGGTGGTGTTTCTCGTCGTCATTTGAAGACCGAAGAAGAGTTTTACCTCCATATATTATCCGTTCTCTCAGAGATTTGTGGTGCTAGCTTGTTGCCATCCTCTCATAATTATTTTCAATTGTGATAATCCTTTTCACCCATCAGGAGATATTCAGGAGTCTTTTCAGTTTTGTTATCCGGAGTTCATCAATTCAGGGTTATTCATTCTCAGTTTTCAGCTCTCGTTCTCCAAATCTTACCGGTGCATCGATCATATATCCTCTAAGCAGTGCATGATCTCTTCGTTCTCATGTATCTAAATCCTCTCAAGCATCTTCGTTCATTTTATAATTCTTCCCGGTGTTTATTTATCTTCTCTTCGTTCATTTTCAATTCTCACGGTGGTTCGTTCAAGAGTTCTCGTCATTCGTTGTCATATCAATTCTTTCATTCTTTCAAATTCTACCGGTGGTTCTTGGAAGACCTTCTCAAGTTTATGTTATATCTCTTTTAATCTTTTCTACGAGAATAAGTAGTATTTCAAATCCATTGATTGTCATCAATTTAATTGGTGAAGGATAAGCATAATGTAATTCTTATTCTTGTTTCATCCAAGTGATTTAATTCCTTATTCCGGAGATTCATCTAAATCATAGCAAGGTTTCACCTTGTGTTTTCAACTTCCCTTTCTTGTCGTTATACTTTTGTGACCGGAGTGCTTTCAACTTTGTTCTTCTCCGTTGTTTTATTTCTTTCAATTTGTTCAACCTTCTCAAGGTTCCTTGGTTTCACTCGTTTGTCAAAGAAGCAACTTAGTTTTACCTCTTCTCTTTTCTCTTCCGTTTTTCCCTCCGGTGCCATTCTAGATCTCGGGACGAGATCCTTTCGTAGTGGTGGAGTGTGGTAACACCCCGGATGTAACTTTCCCAATTTGTACTCCAACTCTTGCCGTTTCCGGCGTTAAGTTATTTATTTTCTCGGGTTCGGGTTTTGTCTCCATGTGCTGTTGTCATTGTCATGCATCTCATATCATGTCATCATGTGCACTGCATTTGCATACGTGTTCATCTCATGCATTCGAGCATTTTCCCCGTTGTCCGTTTTGCATTCCGGCGCTTCGTTCTCCTCCGGTGGCCTTTTCTAGTTTTCTTTCGTGTGTGGGGATTAAACATTTCCGGATTGGACCGAGACTTGCCAAGCGGCCTTGGTTTACTACCGGTAGACCGCCTGTCAAGTTTCGTACCATGTGGACTTCGTTTGGTACTCCAACGGTTAACCGAGGGACCGAAAAGGCCTCGTGTGTGTTGCAGCCCAACACCCCTCCAATTTGGCCCAAAACCCACCAAACTCTGCTCCATGTCCTAGAGCGTTCGATCACGATCGCGTGGCCGAAAACCGCACCTCATTTGGACTCTCCTAGCTCCCTCTATGCCTATATATACACCCCCCCTCCAAAAATTCGCGATCCCCTCCTCTAACCCTAAAAAACAAAACAGATCTCGCGCGCCGGACATGTCTGGACGCGCCGGACACGTCCACCGCTCCGCCCGGACCAACAGCGCACCGCCACCTGTCCCGCGGGCGCCCCACTTCGTCGCCTCTGTCCCTCCGGCCCGCTCGGCCCGGCCGAGGCCCCCGAGGCCCGTTCGGCTCGCCCCTCCGCTTGGGAGCCACCGCGGCCGAGCCCACCGTCTCTCCTATCTCCGGTCGCCGGACGCCACCGCCGCCCGACGCCAAGCTCCGCCGCCGCCGACGCCAAGCTCCGCCACCTCGCCGGCAAGGAGTGCCGCCACCGCCCGGCGCCGGCGACCGTGCCCCGGCGCCCCCCCCCCCTCACCGGTCTCGGATCCGGCCCTCTCCGGCGATCCCCGTCGTCTTCCCGGCGAATAGGAGTCAACCCCGGCGATCCTTGTTTTCCGTGCCAGATTTGGATCTAAAATCCCCTCGGTTGACTTTCTCCTCCGAACCCTAATTTTTATGCAAACTTTGACCTGTGATATCTCCGCATCCGTAGCTCGGATTTGGGCATATAGGTTATCAAAATGTTCATCTCAGAGAGTATATCATTTCATTCCATTGCGTCATTTTCATTTGAGCTCATCTTGATGCCCGAAATGCTGTTAGAAGATGGCTACTTGAGTTAATTGTCAGATCGGTTACTCCGTTTAGCACTTTTGTCATGTTTGCCATGATTAATGTGTGCATGCTATGCCCGTGAGTTCTTCATATGTTTTGTTAAGGGTTTTGTCATATATCCAGAGGTGCAAACCATGTATTTTTAGGATGTGTGTGGTGACTTGTGCAAGCTTGCAAAGTGGTGCACTTGCTAATTCTGTTTTCAGGGACTTAGTAATTTCACTAAGTCCTGGGATTGTTTATCTCATGATGCCATATGTTCTTGTTGTTTCCTAGTGATCCGTGCCTCTTTTGAGGATGATCAGTAAGGGAGTTTTGTTAATCTTGTTATGCTCTATCCATCCATGTCTTTGTTTGCAATTATGGAGCACCCTAGCTTGAGTCAATCGAGCTCTACTTTTGCTTCGTTGTGAATCTGGGCAGATCGTCAACTTGTTTGCGATTTTGCCGATGTTATTGTAGTCGATCCGTGCATGCTATGCCTTTGTTCTTGCCATGTCTAGCTTGTATTTTGTGCCTTATTAAGGGATGTATGCTTGCCTTGCCATGACTTGCACCGTAGTGAGTGCATCGAGCTCGTTTACATGCCTTCGTGAGTTATATTTCAGCATGTCTCAGTTTTCACCAAGTCTGAAAACTGATTATGTTTTTGCTATGTTCGTGTGCTTGTTAGTATATTTTGTGATCCCTTTTGGCTCAAGGTCACTAAGGGACTTTTGTTAAGCTTGTTGATTAGCTCCATGCCATGTGTTTCCTTGTCATGTTCAGGTCCTGTAGCATGTTGTTTTGTTGCTCCGAAGAGGGCTATATGAGCTGAAATTCCAGACAAGTGTTGATTTCACTAAGTCTGAGATCTGTTTTTACCATTTGCGTTTTTGCCATGCTTGTTTGAACCTGTTAATGGATGAATTGGCCGTAGCTCAGTGCTGGACTTTTTTTAAGCATCTTGTGTGCATCCCTGCCATTTATTTTGATGCCATGTTTGGTGGCTATAGCATGTTCATCTCATTGCATTTAGATGCCTACTTGCTGTAAATCGCAGACCGGTGTCATTTTTGAATCGCTTGCCATTTCCAAACCGTAACTCCGATTCCCGCGTTCTTCATATCGTTTTCAAGTGATTTCATCTCATATTTCCAGTGGCACCCTTGGAATTCCATGTTGAGGCCAGGTTCATGCATTTTCCTGTCATATCTTGCATTTTTGCATCCCGCATCGCATCCTGCATAGCATATCATCTTTGCATCGTGTTGTTTGAGTTTGCACGTGGTTGATTGTATCCTTGTTGCATGTTTGTCTTGTTTGGGTAGAGCCGGGAGACGAGTTCGCTAACGACGAGCCCGTTGAGTTTGCTCTTGAGGATCCAGTCAACCCTGACAACTGTGCAGGCAAGATGATCATACCCTCGAAATCACTACTATCTTTGCTATGCTAGCTTGCTCGCTCTTTTGCTATGCCATTGCTACGATGCCTACCACTTGCTTGCAAGCCTCCCAAATTGCCATGTCAAACCTCTAACCCACCATTGTCCTAGCAAACCATTGATTGGCTATGTTACTGCTTTGCTCAGCCCCTCTTATAGTGTTGCTAGTTGCAGGTGAAGATTGGAGGCCGTTCCTTGTTGGAACATCTTTTATTTAATTGTTGGGATATCATTATATTGCCATGTTATCTTAAATGCATCTATATACTTGGTACAGGGTGGAAGGCTCGGCCTCTCGCCTAGTGTTTTGTTCCACTCTTGCCGCCCTAGTTTCCGTCATATCGGTGTTATGTTCCCGGATTTTGTGTTCCTTACGCGGTTGGGTTATAATGGGAACCCCTTGATAGTTCGCCTTGATTAAAGCTTTTCCAGCAATGCCCAACCTTGGTTTTACCATTCGCCACCTAGCCTCTTTTTCCCTTGGGTTACCGGAGCCCAAGGGTTATCTTATTTTAACCCCCCCGGGCCAGTGCTCCCTCTGAGTGTTGGTCCGAACTGAGCTGCCTGCGGGGCCACCTCGGGGAAACTTGAGGGTTGGTTTTACTCATAGCTAGTCTCGTCTGAGTGTGCTCTGAGAACGAGATATGTGTAGCTCCTATCGGGATTTGTCGGCACATTCGGGCGATGTTGCTGGTCTTGTTTTAACCTGTCGAAGTGTCTTGAGTTACTGAGATACCGAGTCTGATCGGAACGTCTTGGGAGGAGGTCTATTCCTTCGTTGACCGTGAGAGCTTGTCATGGGCTAAGTTGGGACTCCCCTGCAGGGATTGAATTTTCGAAAGCCGTGCCCGCGGTTATGGGCAGATGGGAATTTGTTAACGTCCGGTTGTAGATAACTTGAACCTTAATTAATTAAAATGAATCAACTGAGTGTGTTGCCATGATGGCCTCTTCTCGGCGGAGTCCGGGAAGTGGACACAGTGTTGGAGTAATGTTTGCGCAGGTTGTTCTCTAGCTTCCCACTCGTGCTTGCCTCCTCTTCTCGCTCTCCTTTGCGAATAAGTTAGCCACCATACTTGCTATTCGCTTGCTGCAGCTCCACTCATGTTTTATCTTGCCTTACCTATAAGCTCAAATAGTCTTGATCGCGAGGGTGCGAGATTGCTGAGTCCCCATGGCTCATAGATTACTATTACACCAGATGCAGGGCCTGATGATTCCGCTCCAGGAGACGCGTATGAGCTCAAGTGGGAGTTCGACGAAGACTCTCAACGATACTATGTTTCCTTTCCCGATGATCAGTAGTGGTGCCCAGTTGGGGGTGATTGGGACCGTGTCGCATGTTGGGTTCTCTTTTATTTTGGCGCCGTAGTCGGGCCATGAGTGTATGCATGATGTAATGTTATTTATGTACTTGATTGACGTGGCGAGTGTAAGCCAACTATGTTATCTCCCCTTTATTATTTACATTACATGGGATGTTGTGAAGATTGCCTAACTTGCGACATATGCCTTCAATGCGATTATATCTCTAAGTCGTGCCTCGACACGTGGGAGCTATAGTTGCATCGAGGGTGTTACAGCCCTGCGGCCCCTCGTTGGCTTGCCGCTGCAGGTTCGGCCTCCTGTCTCAAAAACCTCCCCTGCAAAGCTCGGTTGTAATCAGAAAACTGCAAACACGAGAGGGCGGACACCTATTCGGGGTACTGGGACTTTGATCTCAGTTACCTGGGAGGCCGGGATTAGCCCTGGGTAATCGGCCGTAATGGCCACCAAGGCGTTGTCCTTGCTCAATTGATGGAACACTCCATCAATTAGCTCCACAGATATGTCCGGATCCTCTTGAGAGGCCGGGTCGAGGTACCTTCCTGGGTCCTCGGGTTGTGGAGGAGGGCTGTTTATTTCCTTAACAGCCCAGCGCAGTTCCTGCGTTGAATTTGTTAGACTAAATATTTAACAATGGGAATACAAAACGGATGGGCAAGTAAATGCGGCCGCTTACCCAGCTTGGTGGATTGTGCATAGAGAATCCACCCTATGGGTTGACGCGGAGAAATTCCTCCTCTTCTCCCTTATACAAAGTGGACAAGATCTTTAGTAGAGCGGCAGCCGAATCCGGCCCCTTACGGCTGTAGCGGGTGGTGTCGTCCTCCCCATTGAAGTCCCACATGGGGTGGCTTCTATATTGAATTGGCTGCACCCCCCGCATAATGCATTCGGCCATAACCCCGATCATGGTCAGTCCGGAATGGGCTAACAATCTTATTTGGCCCATCAGGTAAATGATGTCCCTGTCACTTTGCCTCTGAGGGCTCCGTGGACGCCAGCTCAGGCGCTTCTTTAAGGGAGCACTGTCGAACTCAGGGAGGCCGGTCCGAATAGGATCCGGCAGCGGGACGTCCTCTATATAAAACCATTCCGAAGGCCAGTCTTCGGACGCCTTCTTTGGGGTTCCGGATGGATATCCGGTCCCGGCGATGCGCCATACTTTGGCTCCGCCCACTTGATATATTGACCCCTCCTTAGAGTGGGGCACCAGGCAGAATAACCTCTTCCACAGCGCGAAACGAGCCTCAACACCCAGGAATAGCTCGCAAAGGGTGACGAAGCCCGCGATATGCAATATAGAGCCGGGCGTGAGATTGTGCAGCTGGAGGCCGTAGAACTCTAGAAGCCCGCGGAGAAATGGATGAATTGGAAATTCAAGTCCTCTTATGAGATAGGGGACGAGGCACACCCTCTCTCCTTTGGAGGGATTGGGGGTGCTCTCCGCTTGCTCTCCACCGTTATAGGTGGCGAGTCTGGCTCGGACTGGGACCATATAGGCCTGAGGGAGAAATCCCTTGGCCTGAAGCGACACTAGCTCACTGTGCAGGATGGAGCACCCCTCCTAGTCTCCAGGTTTAGGACTGGAAGGGCGAGAGGAGGAGCTGTGACGGCTGGCCATGTTGGAATGGACCTTTGCTGGAGGTGCTCTGATGATTACTCGTGGAGAGGAGAAGGTGTGGTTTGGATTTGAATCCCCATCCCATTAAATAGGCGGCTCGTTTATGCAGATAGGGGTGTGAATGTAAAAATACCCCGACTTTTCGCATTCGTTTGATACGTGGAAGACGGCCATTATTGGGCGTGGAAGCCAAGGTGCGCTACATTACAAAAATCGGACATTATTCAGCAGGTACACGGAATTTGGAGAAGAACCCGCCTTGCAATGCCGAAGACAATCTGCGTGCCAGACTCGTCGTCATTGAAGCCTGGTTCGGGGGCTATTGAGGGAGTCCTAGATGAGGGGGTGTTCGGGTAGCCGGACTATACCTTCAGCCGGACTCCAGGACTATGAAGATACAAGATTAAAGACTTCGTCCCGTGTCCGGATGGGACTTTCCTTGGCGTGGAAGGCAAGCTTGGCGGTGCGGATATTCAAGATCTCCTACCATTGTAACCGACTTTGTGTAACCCTAACCCTCTCCGGTGTCTATATAAACCAGAGGGTTTTAGTCCGTAGGACAACTTCATCATACAACAATCATACCATAGGCTAGCTTCTAGGGTTTAGCCTCCTTGATCTCGTGGTAGATCTACTCTTGTACTACCTATATCATCAATATTAATCGAGCAGGACGTAGGGTTTTACCTCCATCAAGAGGGCCCGAACCTGGGTAAAACATTGTGTCCCTTGTCTCCTGTTACCATCCGCCTAGACGCACAGTTCGGGACCCCCTACCCAAGATCCGCCGGTTTTGACACCGACAAGTGCTAATATAATTGGAACATATAACCATCCCTCAAAGTGCGATGAAGAATCACTCCAAAGTTCCTATCTAGCGGAGAACATAAGACGGAATTGTTTGTAGGGTACAAAACCACCTCAAAGCTGTTCTTTCCGTTCGATCTATTCAAGAGCTCGTACTAAAATAACACAAAACTATTCTTTCCATTCGATCTATCCTAGAGTTCGTACTAAAATAACACCAAAGCAAATTCATATTCATAATACTCAATCCAACACAAAGAACTTCAAAGAGTGCCCCAAGATTTCTACCGGAGAAACAAAGACAAGAACGTGCATCAACCCCTATGCATAGATTACCCTAGTGTCACCTTAGGAATCCGCAAGTTGAGTGCCAAAACATATATCAAGTGAATCAGTATGATACCCCATTGTCACCACGAGTATTCAATTGCAAGACATATGTCAAGTGTTCTCAAATCCATAAAAGTATTCAATCCGATAACAATGAAATCTCAAAGGAAAAATCAATTCATCACAATAAGATAGAGACGGGAAAACACCATATGATCCAACTATATTAACAAAGCCCGCGATACATCAAGATCATGACATCTCAAGAACACGAGAGAGAGAGAGAGAGAGAGAGAGATTAAACACATAGCTATTGGTACAAACCCTCAGCCCCGAGGGTGGACTACTCCCGCCTCATCGTGGTGGCCGCCGGGATGATGAAGATGGCCACCGGTGATGATCTCCCCCGTCGGCAAGGTGCCGGAACATGGTCTAGATTGGTTTCTCATGGCTACAGAGCCTTGCAGCGGCGGAACTTCTGATCTAGGTTAACCCCGAAGGGTTTTGGAATATTTGGGATTTTATAGGGCGAAGAGGGGGTGCGGGAGGCCACCGAGGTGGGCAAAACCCACCTGGGTGCGCCTGGGGTCCCAAGCGCGCCCTGGTGGGTTGTGCCCCCCGAGGCACCCCCCAGGTGCTGCTCTGGCCCATTGGTGGTCTTCTAGTCCATAAAAAATCCACAAAAAGTTTTGCGGTGTTTGGACTCTGTTTGATATTGATTTCGTGTGATGTAAAAAACAGCAACTGGCACTTGGCACTATGTCAATAGGTTAGTACCAAAAAATGATATAAAATGATTGTAAAACATCCAAGAATGATAATATAACAGCATGGAACAATCAAAAGTTATAGATACACTGGAGATGTATCAGCATCCCCAAGCTTAATCCCTTCTCGTCCTCGAGTAGGTAAATGAGAAAAACAGAACTTTTGATGTGGAGTGCTACCTAACATGTTCATCACATATTCTTTTCTTTGTAGCATGGACATTTGGACTTTTATATGGTTCAAAGCTATAGTCTAATTTTGACATGATAACTTAAATACTCAAGCATATCAACAAGCAACCATGTCTTTCAAAATATCAACGCTAAAATAAGTTATCCCTAGCCCATCATGCTCAATCATTGATCCTTTAATGAAACACACTCGCATATTAGCTACACCCAATGCTCAAGTACGATCATAGTGCCCCCTAGTTGATGCTTTATAAGAGAAGATGGAGACTCAAAATAAAAATAAAAATTGCATAAATTAAATAAAAAGTCCCTTCGCAGAGGGAAGTAGGGATTTGTAGAGGTGCCAGAGCTCAAAGCGAAAATTGAGAGATAAAAACATTTTGAGAGGCATACTTTTACCACCAACGAGAATGACTTAGAGCTCCCAACACTTTCCATGCTAGATATATCATAGGCGGTTCCCAAACAGAAAATAAAGTTTATTCCTTTTTCCACCATACTTTCACTTTCCATGGCTAACCGTATCCACGTGTGCCCTCCATACCAACACTTTCCAAGGAATTTATTATTTGACAACATAAAGTAAATTCATTTTTCATTTCGGGACTGGGCATCCCTAATACCTTTGCCTAATTCTCGTGCAATGACAAGTGAATAAACACTCATCGTGAGAATAGCACATCTAGCATGGAAAATATTGGCCACCCCTCACCGCCTCGCGAGCGGTACGAGCACACAAAAGATAAATATATTTTGAAATTAGAGATGGCACATACAAATTTGCTTAGAACAGCAAAAGAATACCGCATATAGGTAGGTATAGTGGACTCATGTGGCAAAACCGGTTTAAAGGATTTTGGATGCACAAGTAGTGATCATACTTAGTGCAAGATGAAGGCTAGCAAAAGATTGAGAAGAGACTAACCAAGAAACGAATAATCTCATAAGCGAGCATTGAGCATAATTAACACCGAATAATGCACCACAATTAGGATGTAATTTCATTGCATAACTATTGACTTTCGTGCTTGCATAGGGAATCACAAACCTTAACACCGATATTCTTACTAAATCATAATTACTCATCAACATGACTCACATATCACATCATCATATCTCAAAACTATTACAAGGAATCAAGTTTACTTTGTCTAATGATGTTCATCAAAGTTTTTATTGTATCCTTCTTGGATATCTATCACTTTGGAACTAATTTTCATGTGTTGCTATTGATAACCTCAAACAAATATAAGTGAAGATCATGAGCATAATATTTCTTTCTCTCAAATTAATTTAAGTGAAGCAAGATATTTCTTCAAAAATAATAAAGCACACTCTACTAAAAAAGATATAAGTGAAGCACTAGAGCAATTCCTTAGAAAAGAGCTTCATTGGCGGGATGTGAGTGCCGCTTACCTAGCCTCTCTAGCAACTATTTGAGGACTCTATTTTATTTAAAAACGTTCAGTTCTAAGTATTTTATTAAAACAGCAAGCAAAACAAAATAAAATGACATTCCAAGAATAGCACAACTCATGTGAAGAAGCAAAAACTTAGGCTCAACCGATACTAACCGATAATTGTTGAAGAAAAAAGGTGGGATGCCTACTGGGGCATCCCCAAGCTTAGATGCTTGAGACTTCTTGAAATACTATCTTGGGATGCCCATCCTTAATTCCTCTCATATCACAGTTTTCCTAAATCTCAAAAGCTTCATCCACACAAAACTCAACAAGAATTCGTGAGATAAGTTAGTATAAACCAATGCAAATACCTTATCATTATCTACTATAGCAAATCACTAAAATTATTATTCAACATTTCATACTAAATGCCTCTGCATATTCAATTCTCCTATACTCAAATAGAATCATTAAACAAGCAAACATATGAAAACAATGCAAACATAACAGCAGTCTGCCAAAACAGTATAATCTGTAAGAATGCAAGAGTATCAATACTTATTTAACTCCAAAAATTATGAAAATTTGACACACTGCAGAAAATTTATCAGAGCTTATTTTGCAAAAAGTTTCAACATTTTATCACATTCTGACTTTTCTAGGGAATTTTTGCAACAGAGGTAAACTTTCTGTTTTGAAACAGCAACATGTAGACTTCCAAAATAAGCATGGTAAAGGCTATCCTTGACATTTTCATTGAAAATAAAGAAGAAAAACATTATTCTAACTAAAATCAAGCAAATCCTAACAAAATAAAATGACGCACCAAGAAAAACACATATCATGTGACGAATGAAAATATAGCCTCAAGTAAGGTTACCGATAATGTTGGAGACGAAAGTGGGGATGCCTTCCTGGGCATCCCCAAGCTTAGTAGCTTGGATCTTCCTTGGATATTAACTTGGGGTGCCTTGGGCATCCCCAATCTTAGGGTCTTGTCACTCCTTATTATCCTCATATCGACATCTCACCCAAAACATGAAAACTTCAATCACACAAAACTTAACGGAACTTTGTGAGATAGGTTAGTATGATAAAGAGCAAACCATTTCACTTTTGGTACTGTCAAAGAAAAGATTCATAAATGTGATCAACAATTCCTACTGTAGCATATTATTTCCACAATTTATATTGAGCAATATAAGCCATAGAAACTAGTAAACAAGCAAATTATGCATTGAAAACAAAACCTATCAAAACAGAACAGTCTGTAGTAATCTGTACTCCAACCATACTTCTACTACTCCAAAAATTATGAAAAATTATTTAAATGTAGAAAATTTGTATATCTATCTCCTGTAAAAAATTCAGATCAAAATCACATTCCAGTTAATTTTAAAAATTCCTGGACTAAGCGCAAAAGTTTCTGTTTTTGCATAGATTCAAGTCAACTATCATCCACACTATCCCAAAGGCTTTACTTGGCAATTTATTGAAACAAAAGCAATAAAACATGATTAATACAGTAGAATAATCATGTGAACACACAAAAAAAGTAGGTAAAAGTGTTGGGTTGTCTCCCAACAAGCGCTTTTCTTTAATGCCTTTTAGCTAGGCATGATGGTTTCAATGATGCTCGCATAAAAGATAAGAATTGAAACATGAAAAAGAGCATCATGAATCACATGGCAAGCACATTTAAGACTAACCCACTTCCTATGCATAGGGATTTTGTGAGCAAATAACTTTTGGGAGCAAGAATCAACTAGCATAGGAATACAAAACAAACATAACTTCAATATTTTCAACACATAGAGAGGAAACTTGATATTATTGCAATTCCCACAAGCATATGTTCCCCCCTCATAATAATTCTCAGTGGCATCATGAATGAATTAAACAATATATCCATCACATAAAGCATTCTTTTCATGATAAATAACCATACAAAATTTTGTTAGTCCCTACATAAGCAAATTTATTCTCATCAATAGTGGTGGGAGCAAACTCAACAAAATAACTGTCATGTGATACTTGATTGGCATAATCATATTGAGAATTAAAATTGTGATGGCAAGTTTCATGGTTATGATTATTCTTTATAGCATACATGTCATCACCATAATCATCATGGATAGCAACTTTGTTATCATAGTCAATTGAAGCCTCATCCAAAATGGTGGATTCATCACTAAATAAAGTCATGACCTCTCCAAATCCACTTTCATCACTATAATCATCATAAATAGGAGGCATGCAATCATTATAGCAAATTTGCACATCAAATCTTGGGGGACAAAAAATATCATCTTCATCAAACATAGCATCCCCAAGCTTATGGCTTTGCATATCGTTAGCATCATGGATATTCAAAGAATTCATACTAACAACATTGCAATCATGTTCATCATTAAAATATTTTGTGCATAACATTTTAATGACGTCTTCTTCTAACAATTGAGCACAATTTTACGATCCATCATTTTCAAGAAATATATTATAAAGATGATCAATAATATGATGCAACCTCAATTCCGTTTTTATGTAGTTTTCTTTTATAAAACCAAACTAGTGATAAAACAGGAAACTAAAAGAATAGATTGCAAGATCTAAAGATATACCTTCAAGCACTCACCTCCCCGACAACGGCGCCAGAAAAGACCTTGATGTCTAGTACACAAATTTACTCTTGTAGACTCGTGTTGGGCCTCCAAACGCAGAGTTTTGTACGACAATAGCAATTTTCCCTCAAGTAGATGACCTAAGGTTTATCAATCTGTGGGAGGCGTAGGATGAAGATAGTCTCTCTCAAATGACCTTGCAACCAAATACAAGAAATCTCTTGTGTCCCCAACACACCCAATACAATGGCAAATTGTATAGGTGCACTAGTTCAGTGAAGAGATGGTGATAAAAGTGTAATATGGATGGTAGAAATATATTTTTATAATCTGAATAAATAGAAATAGCAAGGTAGAAAATAGTAAACGGGCACAGAAATGGTATTGCAATGCTTGAAAACAAGTCCTAGGGTCCGTACTTTCACTAGTGCAATCTCTCAACAGTGCTAATATAATTGGATCATATAACCATCCCTCAAAGTGCGATGAAGATTCACTCCAATTTTCCTATCTAGCGGAGAACATAAGACGGAATTGTTTGTAGGGTACGAAACCACCTCAAAGCTATTTTTTCCGTCCGATCTATTCAAGAGTTCTACTAAAATAACACAAAGCTATTCTTTCCGTTCGATCTATCCTAGAGTTCGTACTAAAATAACACCAAATCAAATTCATATTCATAATACTCAATCCAACACAAAGAACTACCGGAGAAACAAAGACAAGAACGTGCATCAACCCCTATGCATAGATTACCCCAATGTCACCTCAGGAATTCGCGAGTTGACTGCCAAAACATATATCAAGTGAATTAATATGATACCCCATTGTCACCATGAGTATTCAATTGCAAGGTATATATCAAGTGTTCTCAAATCCATAAAAGTATTCAATCCGATAACAATGAAATCTCAAAGGGAAAACTCAATTCATCACAACAAGATAGAGAGGGGAAAACACCATATGATCCAACTATATTAACAAAGCCTGCAATACATCAAGAACATGAGAGAGAGAGAGAGATTAAACACATAGCTACCGGCACAAACCCTCAGCCCCGAGGGTGGACTACTCCCTCCTCATCATGGTGGCCGCCGGGATGATGAAGATGGCCACCGGTGATGATCTCCCCCCCCGGTAGGGTGCCAAAACAGGGTCTGGATTGGTTTCTTGTGGCTAAAGAGCCTTGCAGCGGTCGAACTTCTGATCTAGGTTAACCCTGAAGGGTTTTGGAATATTTGGGATTTGATAGGGTGAAGAGGGGGTGCGGGAGGGCACCAAGGTGGGCACAACCCACTTGGGCGCGCCTGGGGGCCCAAGCGCGGCCTGGTGGGTTGTGCCCCCTCGAGGCACCCCCGAGTGCTGCTCTAGCCCATTGGTGGTCCTCTGGTCTATAAAAAATCCACAAAAAGTTTCGCGGTGTTTGGACTCCGTTTGATATTTATTTCCTGCGATGTAAAAGACATACAAAAAACAGCAACTGGCATTTGGCACTATGTCAATAGGTTAGTACCAAAAATGATATAAAATGACTATAAATGATTGTAAAACATCCAAGAATGATAATATAACAGCATGGAATGTTCAAAAATTATAGATACGTTGGAGATGTATCAAAATTGACGAAGGTAGAAATCAAGAAAGAGCATCAATTGTTGATGGTTAACAAGACCACTGATATGTCTCCAATGTGTCTATAATTTTTTATTGCTCCATGCTATATTATCTACTGTTTTGGACAATATTGGGCTTTATTATCCACTTTTATGTTATTTTTGGGACTAACCTATTAACCGGAGGCTCAACCCAGAATTGCTGTTTTTTGCCTATTACAGTGTTTTGAAGAAAAGGAATATCAAACGGAGTCGGAACGGAATGAAATCAACTGGAGAAGTTATTTTTGGAAGGAGAGCTACCGAAAAAGCTTGGAGTGCACGTCAGGAAAGAAGGAATGTGTCCACGAGGGTGGGGGGCGCCCCCTGGGTGCGCCCCCTGCCTCGTGGGCCCCCGAAGCTCCACTGACGTACTTCTTTCACCCATATATACCCACGTACCCTAAAACTTCCGAAGAATAGAATAGATCAGGAGTTCCACCGCCGCAAGACTCTGTAGCCACCAAAAACCAATCGGAACCCTGTTCCGGCACCCTGCCGGAGGGGGGGAACCCTCACCGGTGGCCATCTTCATCATCTCGACGCTCTCCATGACGAGGAGGGAGTAGTTCGCCCTCGGGGCTGAGGGTATGTACCAGTAGCTATGTGTTTGATCTCTCTCTCTCTCTCGTGTTCTTGATTTGGCACGATCTTGATGTATCGCGAGCTTTGCTATTATAGTTAGATCTTCTGTTGCTTCTCCCTCTCTACTCTCTTGTAATGAACTGAGTTTTCCCCTTGAAGTAATCTTATCGGATTGAGTCTTTAAAGATTTGAGAACACTTGATGTATGTCTTGCCGTGCGTATCTGTGGTGACAATGGGATATCACGTGATTCACTTGATGTATTTTTTGGTGATCAACTTGCGGGTTCCGCCCATGAACCTATGCATAGGGGTTGGCACATGTTTTCGTCTTGATTCTCCGGTAGAAACTTCGGGGCACTCTTTGAGGTTCTATGTGTTGGTTGAATAGATGAATCTTAGATTGTGTGATGCATATCGTATAATCATACCCATGGATACTTGAGGTGACATTGGAGTATCTTGGTGACATTAGGGTTTTGGTTGATTTGTGTCTTAAGGTGTTATTCTAGTATGAACTCTAGGGTGTTTGTGACACTTATAGGAATAGCCCAACAGATTGATTGGAAAGAATAACTTTGAGGTGGTTTCGTACCCTACCATAATCTCTTCGTTTGCTCTCCACTATTAGTGACTTTGGAGTGACTCTTTGTTGCATGTTGAGGGATAGTTATATGATCCAATTATGTTATTATTGTTGAGAGAATATGCACTAGTGAAAGTATGAACCCTAGGCCTTGTTTCCTATCATTGCAATACCATTTACGCTCACTTTTACCACTTGTTACCTTGCTGTTTTTATATTTTCAGATTACAAAAACCTATATCTACCATCCATATTGCACTTGTATCACCATCTCTTCGCCGAACTAGTGCACCTATACAATTTACCATTGTATCGGGTGTGTTGGGGACACAAGGGACTCTTTGTTATTTGGTTGCAGGGTTGCTTGAGAGAGACCATCTTCATCCTATGCCTCCTACGGATTGATAAACCTTAGGTCATCCACTTGAGGGAAATTTGCTACTGTCCTACAAACCTTTGCACTTGGAGGCCCAACAACGTCTACAAGAAGAAGGTTGCATAGTAGACATCAAGTATTTTCTGGCGCCGTTGCCGGGGAGGTGAGTGCTTGAAGGTATATCTTTATATCTTGCAATCGAATCTTTTTGTTTCTTGTTTTATCACTAGTCTAGTATATAAAAGAAAACTAAAAAATGGAATTGAGTTTGTCTCATACGCTTCATCTTTTTAATATCTTTCGTGAGTATGATGGAAAGGAAAATTGTGCCAAAGTATTAGAAGAAGAATGCATTAAAATGTTTGGCACTAAATATTTATATGATGAGCATGATTGCAATGTTGTTAGTATGAACTATTTGAATACCCAAGATGCTAATGATATGCAAAGCCACAAGCTTGGGGATGCTATGTTTGATGAAAATGATATTTATTGTCCCCCAAGCTTTGATGAGCAAATTACTATGATGAAAGCATGCCTCCTATCTATGATGATTATTGTGATGACACGTATGATTTAAAAAATAATGATAACCATGAAACTTGTCATCTTGATCTTAATTTTCAATCACATGATAGTTATTTTGTTGAGTTTGCTCCCACTACTATTGATAAGAATAGATTTGCTTATGTGGAGAGTAATACAAATTCTATGCTTATGCATCATGAAAAGAATGCTTTAGGTGCTGGTTATATTGTTGAATTCATTCATGATGCTACTGAAAATTATTATGAGAGAGGATCATATGCTTCTACATATCATGGCATATACCCACCATATACCTTCCTCAAAACAGCCACCATACCTACCTATCATGGCATTTCCATAGCCATTCCGAGATATATTGCCATGCAACTTTCCACTGTTCCATTTATTATGACACGCTCCATCATTGTCATTTTGCTTTGCATGATCATGTAGTTGACATCGTATTTGTGGCAAAGCCACCGTTCATAATTCTTTCATACATGTCACTCATGAGTCATTGCACATCCCGGTACACCGCCGGAGGCATTCATATAGAGTCATATCTTGTTCTAAGTATTGAGTTGTAATTTTTGAGTTGTAAGTAAATAAAAGTGTGATGATCATCATTATTAGAGCATTGTCCCAGTGAGGAAAGGATGATGGAGACTATGATTCCCCCACAAGTCGGGATGAGACTCCGAACTTAAAAAAAGAGGCCATATAAAAAAGAGAAAAAGGCCCAAATAAAAAAATAAAAAAATAAAAAATAAAAAAATGAGAGAAAAAGAGAGAAGGGATAATGCTACTATCCTTTTACCACACTTGCGCTTCAAAGTAGCACCATGATCTTCATGATAGAGAGTCTCTCATTTTGTCGCTTTCATACACTAGTGGGACTTTTACATTATAGAACTTGGCTTGTATATTCTAATGATGGGCTTCCTCAAAATGCCCTAGGTCTTCGTGAGCAAGTGTAACGCCTCGAGACCGATGCTCAAGAAGACTTCCATATATTCCGGGTTTCGCCGTGTGTTTCATTTGTGCCTGCCCTTTTATTTTTGCATTGCATCATTTCATCATGCCTTCATCTCATAAATCTTTTGCAACTCAACTAAATAAATGGCATGGATCTTTGATCCATTTAAATCGAGGGAATTCACTTGTGATATCTCTTTATAACATATTGAAGCCTCTCAATATTATTAGAGAGCTATAATAAAAATATTCCATTCTTTTGGAATTAACCAAAACACACTTGAAAAATCCCCACTCCCTTTCTACTTCAAGTTTGGTCCCCAAACTTTGCCAACATTTCTTTTCCCATTTATCGAGGCTCCTCCTAAATTCTCAACATTTTTGGACTCTTCTAAATCCTAGTCCTTGTTCAAACCTTTTAAATTAAATTCAAATGACTTTGAATTTAATTCTTGCAATCTTGCCCACTCCATTTTTCTTGGGTCAAGCTCATTTTTGTGAGTCCGGGAAAATAATCCCCATGCCCAAATTCTTGACCACTCATTTCTTTTCTCTCCTTTTCTTTCTTTGCTTTTCTGTTTTTGGTAGAGATTTGAAAAGAGAGAGAGAGAAGGAGCCCAGCAGCCTGGGCCTCCCAACCTCCCGCGCGGGCCCAAGGCCCAGCCGCCCCCATCAATCCCTCCTAACCCTTGACCGAACCCTAGCCCGATCCCCTCGCAGACTCCCTCTCCCCTCGCGCCGCCAGAACGACCCCATCTCTCGATCCCCATCTCTCTCGCTTTCACCCTCTCCCGATCCCCATCTCTCCTCCTCCCCGTTCATCTTTCTCGCCGGGAGCTCGAGCTCCGCCTGGAGACGACCTGCGCGCGCCCCTGCCGGCTCTGCTCCGACCTCGTCCCCACGAGCACGGCCGCCAGGATGCCACTTCGCCGGTCCCCGTCGCTCCGCCTCTCCAGGGAACAGCAGGCGCGCCGCTCCACGCCAAGAGCAGCGCCTCGCATCGCCGCCTCCTCGCCATGGCGCCCTGCCGGCCGGCGAGCCCAAGCCTGCCGCCGCGCCGACCGAGTCTCCTTCCACCTCGCCTCTCTGCAACTCCCGTGGATGCCGTCCAGGGAACCCATGGCGTCATCGTCTCAAGGCCGTCGCCGGTGGGATCCTGCGTACCTCCGCCATCTTCCTGGTCAAGTGACGCCAGGGCCGACCCCGCCGCGTTCCTCTACTCCTCTCGCCTCGGGCACCTGCCGCTGAACACCACCTTCGTCTTCTGCTGCTGCTTCACCGATGAGCACAGGCCGCCGCCGCGTTGCTTTGCCTTCGCCTCCCGGCTTCGTCCGCGAGAACGGTTACAGTCACTTGGGTTCGACAAGTTGCCGAGTACCACTACATTTACCATGTACATCTACACCGAGATGAGATCGCCAAGATGCATCCTGATGTCGCCAAAGACACGTCAACATCTACATGACGATCGCCGAGTACCTCTTCGCAAGTACCCCTACGCGCGAAGACGCCAAGACAGTTTCGGAATTCACCAAGTACCACTACGGCCGGAGACCTCGACGCCCGACGCCTAAACGATCACCGAACCGGAAACAATGCCAAGTACTAGGTCAACGAGTACAGCCAAGTTTGTCTTCCGCCGTCTCCGAAATCACCAAGTACCACGACGAACCGAGAACAACTACCGTCGACGTGCATTTTGCCAAGTACCACTACCGCCGTCGCAAGAACGGGACCGGAAAGTCTGAAGACCCCAAGTACCACGACACCGATGACATGAACATCTACGGAATGTGTACGACTACGCGATGTGACGCCAAGTTCGATGACGACTGTGTACCCCTACCGCTCCTCAAACATGAACGTCTACTTCCTCTTCGACTCGTGAACGTCTACTTCCACTACTTCCACTATGAACGTCCCGAGAACGTCTACTTCCTCTACTTGGCACCGATCGAGAACCGTCCCGTTTGCACACTTCGAAGGTATAACCTGAGACGACGTCCGTGTAACACGAATGCTTGCGATGTTTGGGATGCTCATGTTTGCACCATGTCCAGATTGTCACTCGTTTCCTTGTCGCCAACTCGTGGGACACCCGGTATCCGGGAGTGCCCCGCCATCTTTTGCACGCATACGCATACTTCTCCTTTGCATCGGTATCTCAATCGAGTTACCGGAACCGAAACGCTGCCGTGGCACCGTTGTCGTTACCGTCACCGTGGCACCCTTTCTTTCCACCACGATGACGAAATGCCCCATATCTTATAACATGCCGACATTTTCATAAATATTGCACAAAACTTGCTCATGTCATTCGCATCATGATAATAACATTTAAATGGTTTAAATTGTTGTTGCACCAAATTGAGTAATGCATATGGGGATTTACTGGAATTGTTGTTTGGCGTTCTGGCCTCATTTAAACTTGCCTAGATAGGTAGTTTTACTTTGCTTCACCTCTTGCCCTGTTAATCAACATTTAATATTGTTGGGTACATAAACGAGATCAAACTAAATTACTTTTATGTGGTGTTTCGTCAATATGCAACGGAGTTGCATATTGAGCTCCACTTAATTTGTAGGATTGTTTGTGCACTTTGCCATGCCATGCATATTTAAACCGGACATGCACCATACTTGATTGAGCATCATGCTATGATTATGTGGTGGTTGTTTACCATGATTGTTTGCTTCTTTCCGGTTTTGCTTCTTCGGGTTGGTTCTGGTAATGTCGCGTTTGTGAGGACCCGTTCGTCTACGTCCGTTGGTCTTCTTCATGGACTCATTCTTCTTCCTTGCGGGATTTCAGGCAAGATGACCATACCCTCGAAATTACTTCTATCTTTGCTTGCTTAGTTGCTCGCTCTTTTGCTATGCCTATGCTGCGATACCTACCACTTGCTTATCATGCCTCCCATATTGTTGAACCAAGCCTCTAACCCACCTTGTCCTAGCAAACCGTTGATTGGCTATGTTACCATTTTGCTCAGCCCCTCTTATAGCGTTACTAGTTGCAGGTGAAGATTGGAGGCCGTTCCTTGTTGGAACATTTATTTACTTGTTGGGATATCACTATATATCTTATTTAATTAATGCATCTATATACTTGGTAAAGGGTGGAAGGCTCGGCCTTATGCCTGGTGTTTTGTTCCACTCTTGCCGCCCTAGTTTCCGTCATATCGGTGTTATGTTCCCGGACTTTGCGTTCCTTATGCGGTTGGGCTATAATGGGAACCCCTTGACAGTTCGCCTTAAGTAAAGCTCTTCCAGCAATGCCCAACATTGGTTTTACCATTTGCCACCTAGCCTTTTCTTTCCCTTGGGTCGGCCAGCCCAAGGG
>NC_041388.1:909914-918162 GCF_002162155.2 Triticum dicoccoides | reverse complement strand
CTGAGTGTTGGTCCAAAATGTCAGCCGCCGGTGGCCACCAGGGGCAACTCTGGGCTGGCCTACCAGAAGTTTAGACAATCCAGTGTGCCCTGAGAAAGAGATATGTGCAGCTCCTATCGGGATTTGTCGGCACATTCGGGCGGTGTTGCTGGTTTAGTTTTACCCTGCCGAAATGTCTTGTTGTACCGGCATACCGAGTCTGATCGGAATGTCTCGGGAGGAGGTCTATTCCTTCGTTGACCGTGAGAGCTTGTGATGGGCTAAGTTGGGACACCCCTGCAGGGATTTGAACTTTCGAAAGCCGTGCCCGCGGTTATGGGTAGATGGGAATTTGTTAACGTCCGGTTGTAGAAAACCTGAAGTTGACCTTAATTAAAATGAATCAACCCCGTGTGTAACCGTGATGGTCTCTTTCCGGCGGGGTCCGGGAAGTGAACACGGTTGTTGGAGTTATGCTTGACGTAGGTAGTCCAGGATCACTTCTTGATCATACTTTTACCGACCGTGCTTTGCCTTCTCTTCTCGCTCTCTTTTGCGAATAGGTTAGCCACCATATATGCTAGTCGCTTGCTGCAGCTCCACCCCATACCTTTACCTTACCCATAAGCTTAAATAGTCTTGATCGCGAGGGTGCGAGATTGCTGAGTCCCCGTGGCTCACAGATACTTCCAAAACCAGTTTGCAGGTGCCGATGAGTCCGTGCAGATGACGCAACCAAGCTCAGGAGGAGCTCGATGAAGATCTTGCTCTTTGTGTTGTTTCGTTCTAGTTGATCAGTAGTGGAGCCCAGTTGGGGTCGATCGGGGACCTTTGTCGCATTTGGGGTTCTTCTTTTATTTTGGCTCCGTAGTCGGGCCATGATTGTATTTGGTTGATGTAATGCTTTATTCATGTAATTGTGTGAAGTGGCGATTGTAAGCCAACTATGTTTTTCTTTCCCTTATGTATTACATGGGTTGTATGAAGATTACCTCACTTGCGACATTGCTTTCAATGCGGTTATGCCTCTAAGTCGTGCTTCGACACTTAGGAGATATAGCCGCATCGAGGGCGTTACAGCAAGCGAGTTGGATGCACACCCACCTAGATTCTTTTGTTGAGCTTTCATACACTTATAGCTCTAGTGCATCCGTTGTATGGCAATCCCTACTCACTCACATTGATATCTATTGATGGGCATCTCCATAGCCCGTTGATACGCCTAGTTAATGTGAGACTATCTTTTCCCTTTTTGTCTTCTCTACAACCACCATTCTATTCCACCTATAGTGCTATATCCATGGCTCACGCTCATGTACTGCGTGAAGATTGAAAAAGTTTTGAGAATGTCAAAAATATGAAACAATTGCTTGGCTTGTCATCGGGGTTGTGCATGATTTAAATACTTTGTGTGGTGAAGATAGAGCATAGCCAGACTATATGATTTTGTAGGGATAACTTTCTTTGGCCATGTTATTTTGAGAAGACATAATTGCTTTGTTAGTATGCTTGAAGTATTATTATTTTTATGTCAATATGAACTTTTGTCTTGAATCTTTCGGATCTGAATATTCATGCCACAATTAAGAAGAATTACATTGAAATTATGCCAAGTAGCACTCCGCATCAAAAATTCTTTTTTATCATTTACGTACTCGAGGACGAGCAGGAATTAAGCTTGGGGATGCTTGATACGTCTCCAACGTATATATAATTTTTGATTGCTCCATGCTATATTATCTACTATTTTGGACAATATTGGGCTTTATTATCCACTTTTATATTATTTTTGGGACTAACCTATTAACCGGAAGCCCAGCCCAGAATTGCTGTTTTTTGCCTATTTCAGTGTTTTCAAGAAAAGGAATATCAAACGGAGTCGAAACGGAATGAAATCAACTGGAGAAGTTATTTTTGGAAGGAGAGCTACCGGAAAAGCTTGGAGTGCACGTCAGGAAAGAAGGAAGGTGTCCACGAGGGTGGGGGCGCCCCCCCCCCTCGTAGGGAGTGCCCCCTGCCTCGTGGGCCCCCTGAAGCTCCACCGACGTACTTCTTTCATCCATATATACCCACGTACCCTAAAACTTCCGAAGAATAGAATAGATCAGGAGTTCCTCTGCCGCAAGCATCTGTAGCCACCAAAAACCAATCAGGACCTTATTCCGGCACCCTGCCAGAGGGGGGGAACCCTCACCGGTGGCCATCTTCATCATCCCGGCGCTCTCCATGACGAGGAGGGAGTAGTTCACCCTCGGGGCTGAGGGTATGTACTAGTAGCTATGTGTTTGATCTCTCTCTCTCTCTCTCTCGTGTTCTTGATTTGGAACGATCTTGATGTATCGCGAGCTTTGCTATTATAGTTGGATCTTATGTTGCTTCTCCCCCTCTACTCTCTTGTAATGAATTGAGTTTTCCCCTTGAAGTAATCTTATCGGATTGTGTCTTTAAAGATTTGAGAACACTTGATGTATGTCTTGCCATGCGTATCTGTGGTGACAATGGGATATCACATGATTCACTTGATGTATGTTTTGGTGATCAACTTGCGGGTTCCGCCCATGAACCTATGCATAGGGCTTGGCACATGTTTTCGTCTTGATTCTCCGGTAGAAACTTTGGGGCACTCTTCGTGGTTCTATGTGTTGGTTGAATAGATGAACCTGAGATTGTGTGATGCATATCGTATAATCATATCCATAGATACTTGAGGTGACATTGGAGTATCTAGGTGACATTAGGGTTTTGGTTGATTTGTGTCTTAAGGTGTTATTCTAGTACAAACTCTAGGGCTGTTTGTGACACTTATAGGAATAGCCCAACAGATTGATTGGAAAGAATAACTTTGAGGTGGTTTCTTACCCTACCATAATCTCTTCGTTTGCTCTCCACTATTAGTGACTTTGGAGTGACTCTTTGTTGCATGTTGAGGGATAGTTATATGATCCAATTATGTTATTATTGTTGAGAGAATTTGCACTAGTGAAAGTATGAACCCTAGGCCTTGTTTCCTATCATTGCAATACCGTTGACGCTCACTTTTACCACTTGTTACCTTGTTGTTTTTATTTTTTCAGATTACAAAAACCTATATCTACCATCCATATTGCACTTGTATCACCATCTCTTCGTTGTACTAGTGCACCTATATAATTTACCATTGTATCGGGTGTGTTGGGGACACACGAGACTCTTTGTTATTTGGTTGCAGGGTTGCTTGAGAGAGACCATCTTCATCCTACGCCTCCTACGGACTGATAAACCTTAGGTCATCCACTTGAGGGAAATTTGCTACTGTCCTACAAACCTCTGCACTTGGAGGCCCAACAACTTCTACAAGAAGAAGGTTGTGTAGTAGACATCAATCACTAGTTTCAAGTAAAAGGGCAATGGAAAGAAAGGGAACTTCAAGAAGAATGGCAAGCAAGTTTCCACTCCCGTGAAGAATCCCAAAGCTAGACCTAAGCCTGAAACTGAGTGCTTCTACTGCATAGGGAATGGTCACTGGAAGCGGAACTACCCCAAATAATTGGAGAATAAGAAGGATGGCAAAGTGAACAAAGGTATATTTGATATACATGTTATTGATGTGTACTTTACTAGTGTTCATAGTAACCCCAGGGTATTTGATATCGGTTCAGTTGCTGAGATTAGTAATTCGAAACAGGAGTTGCAAAATGAACAGAGACTAGTTAAGGTCGACGTGGCGATGTGTGTTGGAAGTGATTCCAAGGTTGGTAAGATCACCATCACACACTCCCTCTACCTTTGGGATCAGTGTTGGACCTAAAATAAATGATATTTGGTGTTTCCGTTGAGCATGAATATGATTGGATCATGTTTATTGTGATACATTTATTCATTTAAGTTAGAGAATAATTGTTGTTCTGTTTACATGAATAAAACCTTCTATGGTCATACACCCAATGTAAATGGTTTATTGAATCTCGATCGTAGTGATACACATATTCATAATATTGATGCTAAAAGATGCAAATTTGATAATGATAGTGCAACATATTTGTGGCACTGTCGTTTAGGTCATATTGGTGTAAAGCGCATGAAGAAACTCCATGCGGATGGACTTTTGGAATCACTTGATTATGAATCATTTGATGCTTGCGAGCCATGCCTCATGGGCAAGATGACTAAAACTTCGTTCTCCAGAACAATGGAGCGACCTACTGACTTATTTGAAATAATACATACCGATGTATGCCGTCCAATGAGTGTTGAGGCTCGCGGCGGGTATCGTTATTTTCTAACCTTCACAGATGATTTGAGACGATATGGGTATATCTACTTAATGAAACACAAGTCTGAAACATTTGAAACGTTCAAATAATTTCAGAGTGAAGTGGAGAATCATCATAACAAGAAAATAAAGTTTCTACGATCTGATCACGAATATTTTGAAACTCATGTTGAGAAGACATATTGGCCTGAACTGCTCAATCCGAACTGCCTCTTCTTTCTTTGGCAACAACATAATCATGCCAAAGTTAAGATGAAACAATTCTAAATAACCACTAAAGAAATCTTGAACCATAGGCATAAGATCATCCTTAATAATATGCCAACATTTCCTATTGAATTCCACGGGAAACCCATCTGGACCAGGTGCTTTATTCGGTTTCATTTGTGAAATTGCATCTAGAACCTCTTTCTCAGTAAACAGTGCAGATATAATATCATTCTCCTCCGACCGAAGCTGAGGGATATCTCCAATAACAGACTCATTAAGGGACACCGTGCTCGCTTCCGGAGGCTTGAAAAGTTGTTTATAATAATTAGAGATATATGCTTTCAAATTCTCATGACCCACAATTGTCCCTTTGTCCTGTTCAAGCTATAGTATTTTCTTCTTCCTATGTTTCCCATCCGCAATCATGTGAAAAAATTGTGTATTGTCATCCCCTTGGACAACCTTAAGCACCTTACCATGCAATGCCCATTTGATCTCCTCTTCTCTAAGAAGAGCTCGTATGCGTTGCTCGGCTTCAGATTTCAAGCTATGCTCGGCTACATTAAATTTGTTTAATTCTGCTTTTAAATCCAGAGCATCTATTAACTGGGTGAGTCACTCTTTTTCTTATTTGTATATCACACTCTCATTTCTGGCCCAACCCCGTAAGAATTGTCTCAGATGTCTAATTTTGTTTTGCCATCTCTCAATACTTGATCATCCACTAACAGGCTTCGCCCATTCTCGTGCAATGATCTCCTTGAAGTTTTGTTTCTCGAACTAACCTAGTTCGAAGGAGAAAGCATTCTTGTTCCCAATATGGGTTGCGTCTCCCGAGTCCACTAGTAATGGTGTGTGGTCTGAGATCTCCCTCTGCATCGCATGCACCGACACTAATGGGTACTTTTGTTCCCATTCCACACTAGCGAGCACCGTATCCAACTTCTCATATGTTGGAGTGGGGAACGTATTGGCCCATGTAAACTTCCTACATGTGAGTTCAATCTCTCTCAAACTAAGACTCTTTCAACAGTTGTATCCACTTTTAAATAGTTGTATTTCAATGGCTACAAACTTACAAAACATGAATTGGGATGCTGTTAAGACTGTTGCAATTAACAGTTGTGTCCATTTTTTAATCCATCCCTTTGCTACTGTGCTACTCTTTTGCAATGAAGATATCACTACAGATGCTGCTGTTTTATTACCATTTGCTATTTTTGGTGGATGTTAACCCTGTTGTAGTTAACATTGGCTTTCCATGTACTTACACAGGACTACAATGGTCGATGTTGTTGTTTGCCGTCGAGGTTAGCTGCATCACATGTCTTATACACCATCTATTCCTAAATATAAGTATTTTCAGAGATTCCAATATAGACTACATAAGAAGCAAAATGAGTGAATCTAGATTCTAATCTAAACTACATCTACAATTCTATATATATCTGTATGTAGTTCATATTGAAATCTCTAAAAATATGTGTACTTAGGAATGTAGGTAGTTGTATATTATATCATTTGTGCAATCTCAGTTTAGGTTCTAGCATTTACTGGTTGCTTGTAGGTACATATATGAGTGGTACTGATCCATGCTTCGATCCCTTTTGCGTATGGGGCAATGAGATATTCATGAACAAGCGTCAAGTGAGGAAACTAAGAAAGATTGTTAGGCGAAAAAACGGGTGATGGGAATTAAGCTCTTTATTTACACTTTGTCCAAGACAACAGTGAACTTTAGGATGGTAAGTAATGTGTTGCCTTTCCCCCCTGCCCACAACAAGTTACTCTATTAGACCTCAGTATCTGATATTTTTCTCTTTTCAGTGGTTTACGAAGCTATTTACTGATGATTACCTTGCAAACTACATGACCGAAGTGAAGGCAACTAAGGTTAAAGTATATAATTCATGCTACCATGATAATGCTCTAGAAGTCTTCCCAAAGGCAGTGAAGGATGGGCGGGAGATCGTCACAAGGGGTTGGACAAAAGTTGTTCGTGCCTATGGCATGCAGGAAGGCAGATTATGGGCATTCCACTTCTTTAACACCATCGGTAGTCAAAATGATTTACACTTGTCTCTTCACCTTTACCGCCTGTAAATATTGTGGTTCATCATAGTTAATTGATGTCTAATCCTGTAATTACTAAACATATTGTACTGACAATTTTATTTATGGATTCGTTGTTGAACCATTGTACTGAAAATTTGAATTGTATTCATATTTCAAAATTTCCAATTCGAATAATAAATTACAGGCAAAAATAAAAATATACAGGAGCGAATAAATAATGTGCACATGGTTAGAAAGAAAATAGCGTGTGCGATGAAAAAAAAGAGAACAGACGATTCTTTGACGTGAAATGTTTGCGATGCCCGACGGACGCACACACAGTTTCGTCTCATATGCGTGTGCGACCCATGGTAATACGGCAAACGTTTCAAACCAGTGTGCGTGTGTGATAGGAATACCAATCGCACACGGTTATGAAAATGGACACATTGGCGTTAGTAGAGGCACCGCACACATTTTATATTCTTGAACCATGTGCGATAACGTACCTATCACAAAAATATCGGCAGATTAAATGTTGATGTCCACCTTTTTCACACGACTATAGCGGCGTAATCGTTTGGGATGTCTCTGTGATCAGAAACGTAACGTCGAGATGTAACGTGTGGGACTAGGGAGGCTTCTCATACATTTATTCTATGGCGATCGTTAGTAGCCGCTCGCCCATCCCCGACGGTTTCTGGGTCATGTGGGAAGGACCCCCCTATCGCCCACACTCACTTGGCAACGGTTATAAATGTCATCACGGAAAGGGGTTAAAAACCGTTTGTATAGCACCTTACAGTACCAGTGCCTTCTCACATATATGGTGGACATGCTTCCTCCATGATTCTTTGACTGTCATGTATGGAGCCCCAAGATACTTAAAGTCAACCCAAAATGTGGTTTAATTCTCTTTCTGGCTAATCAAAGGCACTTGATATTTCCTACATATTCTAGCACAAGTCATGCTAAAATTCAGGGGGGAAATCCGGCATGACCTTTGCTAAAATAGGACATATCGAGCGCCTAAAATTTGCTGGAATGAAAATTAATCAACATTCCAGCAAAACATAGGCCACTCGGAGGTGTTCCCTGCAAAATGCATCCATGCATCCATTTTGTCGGATTTTTGGAAAATCAATAATGAAACAAAACTGCAACAATCAATAATGCATCCATGCATCCATCCATCTAACCAACCATTCTAGCAAACAAACATACATCTACATATATATTAAAAGAAAATAAACCAAAAACTAAACAGAAAGGAGATGGAAGGTGCTCATGGTGGGGGGACGGGACCGAGCGGGAGAGGGTGACGCAACACGAGAAATCCTACATAGTCCAATGATTAAAAATTATATCATCAATATAAAAAACAATTTTATATTCTATTACTACATTTTTACTTAAAGGCATTTGGTTTAGAAGACCTAAATTTACCGAACATTTTCGATTTTGCTACTCTATTAGACACTTACTATTCTATTCAAAAGACCTAACATCTATCCATCCATCCACCTATATATCCAAGCATTACTAAAAAAACCTAGTTCCATCCATCTGTCTATCCATCTATCTATCTATCTATGTACCCATTAATTTATGCAATGCAGGAGGGAGGGAGGGAGGTGGGAGGGAGGGAAAGGGTCAGAGAAGACATACCGGGGGGAGACAGCGGCAGCGGGCGACAGCAGCAGTGGGCGACAGCATCAGTGGGTGATGGCAGCAGCGGGCGGCGGCGGTGGA
>NC_041388.1:906548-909532 GCF_002162155.2 Triticum dicoccoides | reverse complement strand
GGGGATGGTGAGGACCGAGAGAGTGGAGAGGGAGAGGGAGGCCGTGCGTGCAGAGAAGATAAGGTGGTATTAACAATAGCGCGGGGAAGCAACCAACGTTGTTGCTAGGCCATTTAGCTATAGAGCGGGTCTATAGCCCACACTGCTACTAAATGGGGCCGGTGAGTTGGGCTCGGGCTGGCCACAGTAGCAGCGTGTGTGGTAGCCCGCCCTACTGGTTATTGCCTTAGCAGTAGCGTGGGCTCATGACCAACGCTGCTATTACGGGTAGCCCCTGTGAGTGAGGAGGGGACCATTTAGCAGCAGCAGGGGACCGCGAGCGGGCGCTACTACTACACACTTACTTGTAGCACTCGTATAGGCCCCGCACTACTTCTATATAGTAGTAGTGTTGCACCTTAACCCGTGCTACTGGTAAGGTTCTACCTATAAAGTTTGTCCTAGTAGTGACAGGCAAGGCAGCGATTTAAAACTCCGTCACAAAAGGGGTTAAAAACCGTTTGTATAGCAGGTCGCTGCACTAGTGTTGGTATTCATTCAATATTTTGATAATATATATCTTGTTCTTCCTCTAGTGGTGTCGTTTGCACATCAACTACATGACACTTCACTGTACTTGGCCTAGGGGAAGGCATTGGGGATTAATAATATTCCTAAATAGCAATGTGCCAGTGTGAAATTACTAAAATTGCCATCCTTTTTGAATAATTATGTTCCTAAATTTGCCTTGTTCCCATTTCAAAATTTCAACATGTGCCATGATTTTAGAGAACAATTTCCTATTTTTTTCTTGTGCAATTTCATTATTTAAACTATGGTAATTTTATACAATAAATCATGGTAGTTGTATTGTAGGTAGCATGTAATACATATTATTTAGACCATGCAATTTTGTTAACTAATCCATGGTAGTTTTATTGTAGGTATCATGACACTTCTCTTATTTATATCATGAAAATTTCATTTGTTGGACCATGGTAGTTTTATTGTAGTTAGCAGGACACTTTTATTTTTTAAAGAGTGGCAAGTTTATCAATTACACCATGATAGTAGTATTCTACGTAGCATGGCACTTTTATTGTTTAGATCATGACAATTTATTATTTAGACTTTGGAAATTTATTATTTAGACCTTGGCATTTTTATTGATTAGACCATGGAAAATTATTTTGCCATAGGTGCCATGCGAATTATTATTTGCGTTTAATGCGACATATTCTTCTTGCCATAATAAATTAATTGTATATACCTTTGTCAATAATTCATACAAAACCATGGCCAGATAATGGTATTTTTATTAGTTAAGGCATGCCATTTTTCGTTATTTTAGAGCATGACATTTTTAGTTATTTCATAAAAATGTATAATATATTTTTTGGATCTTTGTAGTTTTATTACATATATCATGGCAATTTTTGTGTTTGTGTAGCTATTCAAAACATGGTTGAAATACCAATTTTAAAGACCTGCCAGTGCGTCATAGGAAACACGCTTTTCTTGACCTAACTGGAAGGGGGGGGGGGGTCGCGCTGAGGGACTTCTTCCAACGAACGATTTCGTTTGGTGGATCATTACTCCACTAGCGAAGGAATCGTTCGCTAGGGAGAACCGACCGCTATTGAAATATTCATGGGATTTTTCGAATGTGGGAACAGAAGATAAAAAACCCCACAAGATTAGAGTTTTTGATCTCCTCTTGTCTTGTAGGATTAAGAACTAATTAGTGGAATTTGGATGAAAGAGTTAATAATAACACATGAGAACTAAAGTAAACTCAGAGTAAACTCAGACAAGGTTGGAGTGGACGGATATTTCTAAAGGACTCCAACCATAAAAATCAAACAAACATCCCATGAAATTTCTTTGAGTCAAAGGAGGCCCCTGAAATTCGGATATCTATTACTACCTATGCAAAACATTTCACCGATTCCTTTACTTATGACTTTTCGAAGTTGAGATATATTTAGCATCTATTTTTTTCTCACCAAATAGTTTGCATGTGAGTTTTGAAAAGTTTGAATATATACGTTATATTAAATAATTATAAATATGAAACTAGATTCATTGAGTGGAGTCCGTAACTAACATTCAATGGAAAATTAGCTAGGGCTAGTTAGACTAAACTACAGTAGATGTTGAGAATAGTAATTAACACGCGTATTATTATTTTTCCTCGTGAGTTTGTGAACATAAAAAGAGTGACATCGATTTTCTAACAAAAATAATAATCAATAGTAATCATCTCGGCCGCTAGCCGGCCATTGGATTAGATTGAATTCAAACATACCACCACCGCGTCATCCACAAATCAAATTAAATGACGATGGAATGGGATGCATAGATAGCATCTTCTCCAATTAAATAAAATTGAAGTGAGAAAAGAAAACATGATTTATGTAGAAAGATTGGCAAGAAAGAAAAAGAAAGGGAAACAAGGAAAAAAAAGGATCATCGATGGCGATCGGACGGGCGCCCCGGCAGCAGTAGTAGTGATGATCCCATGCATCGTCGGCGCGCCTTTACTTTTGTTTTGTTTGGTGATGATGATGATGATGATGATAAGGTAAGATAATGACGATGGAATGGGGTGGATATATGAGTATCTAGAAGCATTTCCGGTGGACGATGGATGGTCCGGATTCGTCGTACTCGGCCTTGGCGATCCACATCTGCTGGAAGGTGCTGAGGGAGGCGAGGATGGAGCCTCCGATCCACACACTGTACTTCCTCTCGGGCGGGGCGACGACCTTGATCTTCATGGAGCTGGGCGCGAGGGCGGTGATCTCCTTGCTCATCCTGTCGGCGATGCCGGTGAACATGGTGGTGCCACCACTGAGGACGATGTTGCCGTAGAGGTCCTTCCTGATGTCCACATCACACTTCATGATGGAGTTGTAGGTGGTCTCGTGGATCCCCGCGGCTTCCATCCCGATGAAGGATGGCTGGAAGAGCACCTCCGGGCAGCGGAAGCGCTCGGCGCCGAT
>NC_041388.1:900641-906396 GCF_002162155.2 Triticum dicoccoides | reverse complement strand
TTTTTTTTTTCGATCATCATGATCACGGTGGACACGATGAATGAAAGAAAGAAACGAGAAGAAGATGTAATGCGTACGTACCGGTGGTTCGCCCGGAGGCGTAGAGGGAGAGCACGGCCTGGATGGCGACGTACATGGCGGGGGTGTTGAAGGTCTCGAACATGATCTGGGTCATCTTCTCACGGTTGGCCTTGGGGTTGAGGGGCGCCTCGGTGAGCAGGACGGGATGCTCCTCGGGGGCCACGCGGAGCTCGTTGTAGAAGGTGTGATGCCAGATCTTTTCCATGTCGTCCCAGTTGGAGACGATGCCGTGCTCGATGGGGTACTTGAGGGTGAGGATACCACGCTTGGACTGCGCCTCGTCGCCCACGTACGCGTCCTTCTGCCCCATGCCCACCATGACCCCCGTGTGCCGCGGCCGCCCCACGATGCTGGGGAACACCGCCCGGGGCGCGTCGTCGCCGGCGAACCCGGCCTTCACCATACCTGTCCCGTTGTCGCACACCAGCGGCTGGATGTCCTCGCCGTCGGCCATCTTCGATCTCTTCTTCTTCCTCCTCCTCTCTTGTTGTTGATTCTTGTTTGTGGTTGCTTCTTGGATCTAACACAAGGGAGTGCCTCCTTCTGTGAAGGATGGATCCGAGGCAGGTAATATTTATGGGGTGTGGAAGCGGAGGCCCGCACTCGTCGCGCGCGCATCGCCTCCATGGAAGAGGGTCCTCAGCCTCACAAATCCATGCATCACCACGGGACTCTCTTTTAACTTTTTCCTTCTTCTCTTTTCTTTTGAGCAGTTCCATGCATACGCTTTTCACCTCCACACCAACAAATTCATGCATGCATATGGTTTTCTCATCCACGAGTAGTATGCATATGCATGGTTTTCTTCTCTACAAGTCGTCTCTGCGTTGCTAGCTACGGGCTATAATGCATATATAAATAAACCAAACAAATGATTAAAGTCGTCTTTAAAGTCGGACGTGCTCGGATATCAAATGGGCGCCTAGTAGGCTCCCCAAAATTCAACAGTTTGTACAATCCGGTCTTCCCAAATACAAATCATATGCGAGGGAGAAATGTAGTTGTCCGGACTATCTGCCATGTTATCTCCAACACGCAGGCCTAACACAAAAAAAACCACCCCATGATGCACTCTTTTCCTGTCGGACCCTCCCCTTCGCGTTCGGTTTCCGCCATAGCGGGACACCCTTCTTAAAAGTTTGCTTCGACACGCCCCTCTTACAAGTTTGCACGGGTCTTAAAGTCACTTAAAAGGGGCATTCTCGTACATTTATGATCTACTAATTCTAATCCATATTCTCCCAATTAATAAAACAAGAGATCAGAACAATATAATCTTTTTGATTGAAGGGGTAAGTCTAATCTCCACCTTTAATTTGCATCGAAATATGCAAACTTTTCTACTCCCTCCATTCTAATATACAAAGCCTAATTCGTTTTTTGAGGACGGCTTTGACCATCGATAAGATTACTAATATATGAGATGTATGAAATGTTTCCCGTTGTAGCAGGACATTTTTCACCGGTGCTATATCCTTTAAAACCAGATGACGTCCGCCTCATCTTCGCCGTGCGTTGCAACAGGGACATTTTTTCATATTTACAATATAATAGTGTGGGTTAAACTACACATACTATTGTAACAAAACAAAGAATAACTATAGAGATCATTCTCGAATGTCCATTCAACTTTGCAAATGCAAGCAGTAAAATGTCATCGTTTTTAGGCTTTCTAATTGTATAACAACAACTGCCAATATTTTTCTCTCATTTGTCATATCTCGCATCTATTAAGTGTTTGCAACGCCTTGAGTTCAACATGGCAATGCCATGATGAAACGCCATCATATGTCTCCTGAATTCTACAACTGGTGAAACGAAAAAAAACGCACACACACACGCTCACACACACACACACACACATACACACACACACACACACACACACTGACGTGGGAGGCGTGTGGCAATCGTTTCGTCGGCGCCAACCAACACCACATCAACATCCCTGCCTTCGTCAGCGACGACTCATTTTCTTCTTCATCCTTCCTCACCAGCTTTAGTTCTCGTTCCTATTTATTTTCTAGAATACTCTCTCTTTCTTGTTTCACTTATAATTTCCTGGAAGACTCTTTCCTTCTCCAACACCATGAAACACTTGGCAGCTTTAGTTCTTTTTCCTTCATATTCTTATAACACTCTTCCTTTCTACTATAGCATGAACCACCTGGCCGATGTAGTGTCGTGTTGTCCTCGCCCGTGAACATTTCGGCAACCATCAACGTGTGGACATCCTGTAGAGCATGGTCGTCATCTATCTTAGTGAATGCTTGGTCGTCCATGTCACGAGCGCATGGTGGTCGTTGTCCATGTTCGCAAGCAGTGCTATACCATGTCGCTGAGAGCATGTTGACCATCCTTGCCCGCAAGCTCTTTCAAGATGATTTGGCACAATTAAATGTCTGCTAAATTAATTAATTACATAAGTAATTAAATGCCTACCTAACTCTCTGTGTGCCTAATTAACTACCAACCAAATCAATTAATTATGCCTAATTAGGAAAATCCCTGCTTCTAAATATTTGTAGGCATAATTAAATGTCTGCCTAATTAATTAATTTCATTAATGAATCAGATTCCAAATTGATTCGGTGCAAAAAAAATCATATTTTAAATGGACCTAATCAATTGCATATGTAACTAAATGTCTAGCTAATTAGTTGCATTAACGGTTTGATCTCCAAATTGATTTGTGCTTGATTTCCAAATTATTTTCTTATGAATGGCTGCTACGAACGATGACTACCTAAAAATTCTCTTTGATAATATAGATATTACGCATTTGATGTGCCTCTTGCAATGGATTCATTTATGCAAGGCCTACAGAGTATTGTAGATACATTTACCTAACGAATTTCTTGATGATTGAATGGACACACTTAATTTGAGGATGTAGATTGTCTGGCTCTCTGTATGACTGACAAGAAATATAATATGACGGTGTCCACGAACGCTTGTACATGGCGGTCCGACGACCTGCCTGCCACCACGGAGGTGGGAGTGTGTAGGAAGAAAAACCCAGCATGGAGAGGTGGTGGTGGAAGGTGAAGGCGAAAATAAACCATGTGTAACAGCCTACCAACTCATATTTAATAGTAGAGATGTATGAGATTTTAAGATAAAAAGTATATATGTGATTTGGTAAGATAAAAAAGGATATGTTATTTTTGTTGTATTAGAAAAATTGTGATTGTCCTTTAATAGTAAAAATAATGATAACAATAAATGGCAGTACATTGAGGAATATCTTACTTTGTTTTGGATGGCTATCGAGAAAAATCTTATATACGTCCTTTAGTAAGGTGATCTCACATATATGATGTGATTTCTGAATTCTTAATTACCTATTATTTACGTGATCAAAGTGAATCAACACCTGCCGGAGTAAGCATGAAACAAGACCCCCCCCCCCCTTTAATGAGATTTAGTTTTTAATGGGAGGGGGAAAATAAACGGGGTGATGGGAGGCGCGACAAAAAAACATCCTCGCATCCCTCGCTACATGGCAATTCATGACATTCGTGAGCACCCACTGAAGGCGCTCATGCTCTATCCAAAAGTGAGCTAGCTTAACTTCCTTTTCATTCTGATTGGACCATTTCCGCAACATTGAAACACTTCTCAAAAGTGGTCCTGCGATGATGAGTTGGTTAGGTTAATGTTGATGACATGGTCTAACCAATAAAATGTCTTGCTACCTACTACCTGCCTGCTGGTTTATTACCCCCCCCCCCTCTTGTATTTTGGGTCAGACTTTGCCCTTTGCAAGTGTCTTGTTACCTATAAAAAACTTATCATGGTCTAACAAATGAAATTGTCATTGTCTAAATAAGAAAAGTGTCATCCTACCTACAATAAAACTACCATGGATTAATTAACAAAATTACATAGTCTAAATAATAAAAGTGTCATGCTACTAAAACACTTTTTCAACAATTTGACGTGGCAAATTAGCTCTACTAGTAGAATGCTCGTGCGTTGCCACGGGCATTTAGATATTTTGCTGGAGTTATATGTAAAAATAATGCATTCTAAAATTTCACATGTATAAAAAAGATAACTAGTAACAATCTGATAATGATTAAAATCCACTTCAGTTGAGATAATGTTTGAAACAAAAAAACAATTTAACGATATATGCATAGAGAGCAATGATCCAGCTAATAATCTGTGAGGAATTAAGATCTACTTGATGTGCCTAAAATTTTCTCATATAGTATCAGGAATGTTGTTTTTAGCTTCATTCGCATGATACTTGAGCAAGTATAATAAAAACTTCTTCCTCGACTCATAACGGTGAAAGAACGATAATCACACTGAAAGTAAAAATCTTGTGGGATAATTTTTATAATTTTTTTGGGTTTTGTTGTGGGCTATCATCGCTTGCACATTTTTTTGTTCTGTAAAACTTGGTGAATTTTTGTCCTCTCCAACAACATCGCCTCGGAACCGTTGCCGATGGAGAAAAAAAATCAAACGTCGACAAAATCCATCTCCATCTCTCACATATTATGCAAAACTGAACATGTATAGAAATACAACTTTTGAGTATTTTATATCATGTGCAACACACATACAGATAAAAAACAATTATTTGTATATGCACCTCTACTGGTTTTTAAAACTCGTTGAGTTTTCAATCCGGTCCATCATCATTACGCCAGTGCCCATGTCAACTGATGTTTTAAAGCATCATTCAAATCTATCTGTTTTCATATTTGACCTGCAAAATTGAAAAATGTTAACAAATATTTGAATTAAAATTAAATATGACGCTATGTAAAATATATATCCATTGGTCAGCTGCTAGATGTGAGCGCTGACCTTTTAAACTGACAAACCGGGGGTTGAACTCTGGGAGGTCGAATCCTCCTGTTCCTCAGTAGCTCAGTGGTAGAGCGGTCGGCTGTTAACTGACTGGTCGGTGACATAGTTCTTTTTAGTAGAGCAAGTAAATGGCATCCTAATTTTAATTAATTATGGCCCACCTAATCAATTGTTGATGAATATTGTCAGAATTTACTATTTAGGGGGTGTGATATTTTTCACTCTACACAAAATATGTTACAGTACTGTTACTCTAATAACCAACAACCACTTTTCCTTGGACGCTCTCACCCACCACTACTAGGAAAAACCTTATACACAAGATCTTACCAGTAGCGCTGTTGAGAAGGCAGCGCTGCTACTAAATAGCAGTAGCGCTTGGGAAAAAAGAGCGCTGCTACTATGCACATAGCAGTAGCGCTATAGTTATAAAACCCGCTACTACTATAATTGCCAGACCGTTGGCGGCAGGCTAGGTATATTAGTAGCGTCCATACGCAAAAAGCGCTACTGCTCTTCTACTTAGTAGTAGCGCTTTCCCCAAACCAGCGCTACAACTAAGGGTGCCAGACTGTTGCCGGCAGGCTAGATATACTAGTAGTGCCCATACGTAAAAAGCGCTACTGCTATTCTACTTAGTAGTAGCGCTTTCCCCCAACCAGCGCTACTACTAAGGCCACCTTATCCAACCGGCCCCAGCGCGCGTCCTCGCTCTCCCCCTCACACTCTCACTCTCCCTCCGCCGCGCGCCGTCGCCGCCGTCACCCACCAGCGCCCCCAAGGTCCCTCC
This sequence comes from Triticum dicoccoides, assembly GCF_002162155.2. NCBI lineage: Eukaryota > Viridiplantae > Streptophyta > Magnoliopsida > Poales > Poaceae > Triticum > Triticum dicoccoides. Next base: position 900,698 of record NC_041388.1, on the reverse strand, counting down.
ATCCTCCTCCCTCTACTCGTCCCTCCGGCGGCCCCCTCCTCCTCCTCCCTCCGGTGG
>NC_041388.1:871124-900334 GCF_002162155.2 Triticum dicoccoides | reverse complement strand
AATAAAATAAGAAATTTGAATAGAATAAAATATGAAATTGAAAAAAAGTAAATGTAGGTCTTTTGAATAGAATAGGAAATTTTTAGAAAATTTGAATAAGTAAATTTGAATAGAGTAAAATATCAAATTGAAAAGAATAAGTAAATGTAGGTCTTTTGAATAGAATAGGAAATTTTTAGAAAATTTGAATAAGTAAATTTGAATAGAATAAAATATGAAATTGAAAAAAAATGTAGGTGTTTTGAATAGAATAGGAAAATTTTAGAAAATTTGAATAAGTAAATTTGAATAGAATAAAGTATGAAATTTAAAAGAATTAAGTAAATGTAGGTCTTTTGAATAGAATAGGAAATTTTTAGATTTTTTTAGTAAATGTGGGTTTTTGTTTATATTTTTTTTAGACATAGGGTTTCACTAAGTCCTACAATGAAGATAATAATGTTTTTGTTTATATTTTGTTTTTGCAGAAATCAAGGAGCCCCTACCAGTTAGATGTAGCGCCTTACTGGTAGCGCTTGTACAAGTGCTACTACTAGCTATAAAATAAGAGCTACTACTAGGGTTTTCCCTAGTAGTGCACGAAAATCCCTCACTCGCATCTCGTTCTCCCCTCCACGACGTTGGCGGTGGCATGTCCCGGCCGCCACCCCTCCCCGCCCACCGCTGCCTCCCATCCCCTCCACTGTGATGTGGCACTCATTGCCACAGTTATCGAGATGAACGCCGGATTTGGTGAGCAGCCTGAGCTGCGTCATTGATTTGTTCATCCCAGGCCGATTTCTGCTGCCGAGGGCAACCGCGTCTGTGTCTCCTAGGAGGTGAGCAGCCGGAGCTGCATCATTCATCTATTCTCTTAGACTATTGCAACTGATTTAAAATAGATACATAGAGGGGGTTATCCAAAGCTGGAGGTTATCAGGGAATTATGTAGATTCTTAGGGGTATTCATAACTTGGCTCAGGTTAAACTGGTGTTCCACTCACTACTAGGAAAAGGCTAATTAGTGGCACACCTGTTTTGGCCATTAATGGCACACTACAGGTGCGCCACTATTATCATGCCACTAGTAACAAAATAGTAATGGCGCACCTATAGTGCGCCATTACTATCTGACTTAGTAATGGCGCACCACATAGAAGTGCGCCAGTACTAACAAATTTTTTTCAAATTTTTTTCCAGAATTTTTTTTCATTTTTTCCTTAATCTCGGGTCACTATGGCTTAATGGCGCACCTATAGTGCACCATTACTATGCCTATCTGGTGCGCTATTACTATCTGACTTAGTAATGGCGCACCACATAGAAGTGCGCCATTACTAACAATTTTTTTCAGAATTTTTTTTCATTTTTTCCTTAATCTCGGGTCACTATGGCTTAATCTCGGGTCAATATGCTTAATCTCAAGTCAAATCACACTTTGTGGTCAAACTTCCCGGAAGCTCACCCATCCTCACACTACTCCAGCCCGAGCACGCTTAACTTCGCAGTTCTATCCAACCCCATCACTAGCTCACTTCACAGGCACTTGTTAATATATCTATCATATCAATCCTATTAAACCTTGTTGATGTCTAGGATTTTGTTCATGTTGATGAGTGTGATGAAATTTTGAAAAAATATTTCAAACTTCCCGGTCATATTACGTATCATATTTTGAAAAAAAATTCCAAATTTTTTTGAAGCCAATTTTTTTTTCTGTTACTAGTGGCGCACCTAGCAAATGGTGCGCCACTAGTAAGTTTGAATTTTTTTTCGTTTTCCCCCCTCTAGATCTTAAAAGCCCCGTATCTTTCGTTCTGTTAGGTTTTTGGGGATTTTGAAGATGGTCAACGGGATTCCCCCTGTTGAATTCGGATGTCACTTTTTGAGTAGATGATTTTTCATATAAAAAACTTTTTAATCCGAGTTCGTATGCAAAAGTTATGCCCATTTTACTAAATTCCAGAGAGATTTTGTAAATAAAGTCGAAATTCATATTTGTAAATTTTCCCAACAACTAGACCACATATCACATGGGAAACTTATTTTGTTTTATTTTTTTGACATTTCCTTCATTTTCTTTTATTTTTTTAAACTGAAAAGGCGGTCAGGGGGGTGCATTTAGCACCAGGGTTACTAATGGCGCACCTGGTGTGTGGTGCGCCATTAGTAGTTTTGAAGAAAAAAAATTGTTAGTAGTGGCGCACCATGGGATAGTGCGCCATTACTAGTTAAAACTAGTAATGGCGCACTGTCCACTGGTGCGCCACTACTAATATTTTTTTTTCAAAACTACTAATGGCGCACGGTGGGTGTGGTGCGCCATTACTATGTCAACTAGTAATGGCGCACTATCCCTTGATGCGCGACTATTAACAATTTTTTTAATTTTTTTTCAAAACTACTAATGGCGCACCACACGCCAGGTGCGCCATTAGTAATATGTCAATAATGGCGCACCTGTATCTGGTGGCGCACCACATAGATGGTGCGCCATTAATGTCCATATTAGCTATAGCCCTTTCCTAGTAGTGACTTGTGCATTATATTCACTACTTACTATGATAAAAGTTGATCAACGCCCTGTTTCTCACAGATGCGGTATGTTTAAATCAATTTCAATGTTCTCGTAGTACCGGTTTATTTGTTTAGTACATGCTTGATGAATATAAGCACACTATCTATTGCCTTACATTTGCTCTTCTCCATTCACAGCTTCTCTTCTTAGTGGGAGGAAACTGCTCAGAGACAGTTGGTCATGTATACAGGAGCAAGTGCAGTAGTGATACTATTATAGTTCCCCTTTGAACGTATTAATTAGCTTACATGATTATTTTTCACAAGAAGATAATAACTTAATTATGGTAGTGTTTGCACACACACGCACTACTGGAAATTGTGTGTATACGTTGGGTGTCATGGTCTTCACTGAGAGCCAAACCACAAGCACTCGGCTAAGTAAGAGACGTCGAGCGTGACTCTCGGCAAAAGGAGCATCTCGGCAAACACATGATAATGCCGAGAGTAGGCCTCGCAAAAAGGCAATAATCGGCAAAGGCACTATTTGCCGAGAGCCAAGTGTCCACCACACGGCAAAGTTTTGCCACGTGGCACATCCAGCGGCGGATAATGGCACGGTCATGGTTGCAAGTCTTTGCCGAGAGTGGCTCTCGACAAAGATTTAGTCCCACCTCGCCTATCGACAAGCAGAAAGTGTTGGGAAACGTCACATGCAATTTCAAAAAAAAATCCTACGCTCACGCAAGATCTATCTAGGAGATGCATAGCAACGACAAGGGGAGAGTGTGTCTACATACCCTCGTAGCCAAAAGCGGAAGCGTTTGACAACGCGGTTGATATAGTCAAACTTTTTCTCATTCCGACTAACCAAGCACCGAACGTACGGCACCTCCGAGTTCTGCACACGTTCAGCTCGATGACGTCCCTCGAACTATTGATCCAGTGAAGTGTCGAGGGAGAGTTTCCTCAGCATGACGGCGTGGTGACAGTGATGGTGAAGTGATCCGCGCAGGGCTTCGCCCACTACGACAATATGACCGGAGGCGTAAACTGTGGAGGGGGGCGCCACACATGGCTAGGAATCAATGTTGTGTATTCTAGCGGTGCCCCCTCCTCATATATATATATAGGTTGGAGGGAAGGAGAGGCAGCCAAGGGGGCGCCCCAAGTAGGAGGAATCCTACTTGGGCGCCTCCCAATTCGGCCTCCCCCCTTCCATATTCATCCGGAGGGGGGAGGAAGGAGGAGGGAGGAGAGAAAGAAGGGGGAGGCCGAATTGCTCCCCTTCCTTTCTCCGTTCCCCTCTTTCCTTCCCCCCTTATTTTGGCCTACATGGGGCGCACCAGCCCCCTAGGGGCTGGTCTGTCCCCTTCTCGGCCCATTAGGCCCATGTAGTTGCCGAGGGGATCCCCGGAACCCCTTCTAGTGACCCGATATGTACCCGGTACCCCCGGAACACTTCCGGTGTCCAAATATCATCGTCCAATATATGAATCTTTTCGTCTTGACCATTTCGAGACTCCTCGTCATGTCCGTGATCTCATCCGGGACTCCGAACAATATTCGGCCACCAAATCACATAACTCATATAATACAAAATTGTCATCGAACGTTAAGCGTACGGACCCTACGGGTTCGAGAACTATGTAAACATGACCGAGACACCTCTCCGGTCAATAACCAACAGCGGAACCTGGATGCTCATATTGGTTCCTCCATATTCTATGAAGATCTTTATCAGTCGTACCGTAATAACAACATACATTATTCCCTTTGTCATCGGTATGTTACTTGTCCGAGATTCGATTGTCGGTATCTTCATACCTTGTTCAATATCATTACCGGCAAGTCTCTTTGCTCGTTCCGTAATGCATCATCCCGCAACTAACTCATTAGTCACATTGCTTGCAAGGCTTATTATGATGTGCATTACCGAGAGGGCCCAGAGATACCTCTCCGATACTCAGAGTGACAAATCCTAATCTCGATCTATGCCAACCCAACAAACACCTTCGGAGATACCTGTAGAGCATCTTTATAATCACCCAGTTACGTTGTGACTTTTGATAGCACACGAGGTATTCCTCTGGTATCCGGGAGTTGCATAATCTCATAGTCGAAGGAATATGTATTTGACATGAAGAAAGCAATAGCAATAAAATTGAACGATCAACATGCTAAGCTAACGGATGGGTCTTGTCCATCACATCATTCTCCTAATGATGTGATCCCATTCATCAAATGAGAACACATGTCCATGGTTAGGAAACTTAACCATCTTTGATTAACGAGCTAGTCTAGTAGAGGCATACTAGGGAAACGGTGTTTTGTCTATATATCCACACATGTACCAAGTTTCGGATTAATACAATTCTAGCATTGATAATAAACATTTATCATGATATAAGGAAATATAAAATAATAACTTTATTATTGCCTCTAGGGCATATTTCCTTTGGTCTTCCACTTGCACTAGAGTCAATAATCTAGTTCACATCGCCATGTGATTTAACACCAATAGTTCACATCACCATGTGATTAACACCCATAGTTCACATTGCCATGTGGCCAACACCCAAAGGGTTTACTAGTGTCAGTAATATAGTTCACATCGCCATGTGATTAACACCCAAAGAGTAGTAAGGTGTGATCATGTTTTTCTTGTGAGAGAGGTTTAGTCAACGGGCCTGCCACATTCAGATCTGTATGTATTTTGCAAATTTCTATGTCTACAATGCTTTGCACGGAGCTACTCTAGCTAAATGCTCCCACTTTCAATATGTATCTAGATCGAGACTCAGGGTCATCCAGATCGGTGTCAAAGCTTGCATCGACGTAACTCTCTACGATGAACTCTTTATCACCTCCATAACCGAGAAATATTTCCTTAGTCCTCTAAGGATAATTTTGACTATTGTCCAGTGATCTACTCCTAGATCACTATTGTACTCCCTTGCCAAACTCATGGCAAGGTATACAATAGGTCTGGTACACATCATGGCATACTTTATAGAACCTATGGCTGAGGCATAGACAATGACTTTCGTTCTCTCTCTATCTTCTGCTGTGGTCGGGCTTTGAGTCTTACTCAACTTCACACCTTGCAATACAGGCAAAAACCCTTTCTTTGACTGATCCATATTTTCAACTTCATCAAAATCTTGTCAAGGTATTAGCTATGTGAAAGTCTTATTAAGCGTCTCGATCTATCCCTATAGATCTTGATGCCCAATATATAAGTAGCTTCACCGAGGTCTTCCATTGAAAAATTCTTATTCATGTATCCTTTTATGCTATCCAGAAATTCTATATCATTTCCAATCAACAATATGTCATCCACATATAATATCAGAAATTCTATAGAGCTCCCACTCACTTTCTTGTAAATACAGGCTTCACCATAAGTCTGTATAAAACCATATGCTTTGATCACCTTATCAAAGCGTATATTCCAACTCCGAGATGCTTGCACCAGTCCATAGATGGATCGCTGGAGTTTGCACACTTTGTTAGTACCTTTAGGATCGGCAAAACCTTCTGGTTGCATCATATACAACTCTTCTTTAAGAAATCCATTAAGGAATGCAGTTTTGACATCCATTTGCCAGATTTCATAAAATGTGGCAATTGCTAACATGATTCGGACACACTTAAGCATCGCTACGAGTGAAAAAATCTCATCATAGTCTGCGCCTTGAACTTGTCGAAAACCTTTTGCGACAAGTCGAGCTCTGTAGATAGTAACACTACCATCAGCGTCCGTTTTCCTCTTGAAGATCCATTTATTCTCAATGGCTTGCCGATCATCGGGCAAGTCCACCAAAGTCCACACTTTGTTCTTATACATGGATCCTATCTCAGATTTCATGGCCTCAAGCCATTTATCGGAATCTGGGCTCATCATCGCTTCCTCATAGTTTGTAGGTTCGTCATTGGTCTAGTAACATGAATTCCAGAATAGGATTACCGTACCACTCTGGTGCGGATCGTTCTTTGGTTGACCTACGAGGTTCGGTGTCGGTTCAATATCCGGCATATCTCATAGTAGGGGTCCTAAGCTAGGCGTCTTGGAGCGATGGTAACATAGACACGGGGCTTTACCTAACTTCGGGCTCTCTTGAAGAGATAATACCCTACATGCTGCTTTTGATTGTATTCATATGGGTGTAGTACAGAGTACATGTATCTACCATGAGATTGTAGTAATGAGTATGAGATTGTCTATTGACTAGTCTGGCCTCGGTTTATATAAGACACCGGAGGCCTAGGTTTTTAGGAGAGTCCTTCTCTTGGGTGCCAAGTCTTGTGGAGTCTTCCTTGTATGCGGCAGGGGCTATCCGAACTGGCCCATGAATGAGCCGCCATGGGTGTCCTCGGCCCGATCCAGCTGGTCGGGAGACGACATGGTGAGTACCCCCTAGTCCAGGACACCGTCAGTAGCCCCCTGAACCGGTCTTCAAGTTGGGGATGCTCCTCGATTCTTCCGAACTATTGTTCATCTTCAGTCGTCGGTCTTGAAAACTGATTCAACAAATCTTTCCATCTTCGATCTTGAGGATCGCCAAAGTGAATCTGAAGAGTTTACACATCGGGTATCCAAGGAGCCCCTTTAAGTTCTCGGCCTTTACCAATGCCTTGCTATTTTTTACACCACACCTCGGGTTTGAAGTTGTTCCCGTGCAGCGGTGTCCTCTTGCATCCGAGCTCCAACACCGGGCTGCATTCGAGGTATCTTTTGCAGCCGAGTACCAACGCCAGACCGCTTCCAAGCTCTAACGCCGGAATGTATTAGAAGAGTCTTGTTACAGCCGAGCTCCAATGCCGGACAACATCCGAGCTCCAACACCGGACTATGTCCAAGTTCCAATGCCGGACTGTATTCGAGCTCAAAACGCCAAACTATGTCCAAGCTCCAACGCCGGACTGTATCTGAGGTGTCATAGCTCACGTTGGTTCAAAAAAGTTGAAGGAGTTTGAAGGGAGTTAGCCGAGCTTAGTGCCGGAAAGGCCCTCTATAGAGCCAGCCGCTTGCATCCGAGCTTTATGCCGAACTGCTTCCAAGATGATGCACCACCTCGGGCTTGGGCTGATTGTTTGCGGATGCAATTTACTTACTGACAAGATATGTAGCCAGTAGCCCTCAAGGTGTGTGTCAGCGTAAAATTCCGAGATGCACTTTAGAGGAGGTAGTGATCGGCGGACGGACCCTTGAGAGAGGGTTTTGAGAAGTCGCCGTAATATACTAGCTTGATGCCGGATAGGTCCATATGGTACCTATTGTTGTCCGAAGACACGTTTGCGCATAGTTCGGTCAAGCCGAACACTGAGCACTTTGAATTTTCTGCATTGAATAGGCAATGCAGTAGCCCCCGAGACACTGGTCGGGTGGCAACACCAGATCAGGGGATCGATGTACCCCTTTAATATTTGTAAATGATAAGCACGAAGCCCAATAGCCCCCGAGCCTTAATGTGGGCACGGGTGGCTGAATTAAGGATCGATATCCAGAGTAAAATCACAAATTATGTGTAATGATTCTATGTATCCAATTACTTTACATCATTAATGCTCGGATCCGCATTGTACAAAACTTCGTTGACCGACCATCAGCTTCAACCTCCTCAGCCAGCAACCGAGGAGTGTTTGTCCTACTTTATAAAGCCTTTACAAGGGCAAAGGTTTATGACAAACAAGGCAATCTGGCCATACAGTTTTATAAACAAAGGTACGCGGAGAGATATCTTCCAAAGAAAATAGTCCCGCTATCGGTTCCTTTCCTTGGGTCATCATGCTGACCATGATCATGAAACCTCAACTCCGATCAATGTGGGAGGAAAATATTGAGGATTTAGTTTGGGTAAAGTTCCTGAACTATGTGGTCTATAGCGAACCTAAATTTCACTTCCGTCGTTGCCGACCAATTATATCCTTTAAGATCGCTAGCTTTCGGGTTCACCCAATCTGAGGTGCTAACTCAGATGACCCGGTAGTAACAATCATAGAGGTGCTTCCTTTACCGCCTAGCCGAACAATTGGGAACGTAGGTCTAAGCACAGGAGCCAGGCAACCCAGCTTGGCCAAAATCTTAAGTCAATTGATGCATATTTATGGCTTTATATAACGATGATTATGGAAGGCAACCCTCGTATATTAAATACAAATGCCGATGATATGTTTATTTTGACTCCGTTGCAACCGTTTATCAGTTGAAAGTGGCCCATCGTCGGCTTCCACTCCCTTGTAGATGCTACGCAGGGTGTTTTCGCAATAACAAAACAACCCTTAGCCGACGTCTCGGTGCCCGAAGGCGGTTCTGTTAGCAGAAACAAGGCAATCAGATATGCGGGCTGTATAACTTTCACTTAGTCATATGAGCTTTAAACTAGGGAAGCTAGCTACGAGCCCCCGGTTAGTGTTCGCCGACAGCCGGGGTCAAGACGTAAACACTTTGGCCAATGTTATGAACAGACCGTCATTTAACACGGGGTGACCTCTATTGATCTTTATAGTTTAATACAGTCATCGGATCGCTGACCAGTTTGTGCTTATTGTGACAGTCAGTTTTCAGCTTTCTCCACTGAGGCGCTTAACCATGCTAGCTGAAAGCACAATCACAGTGGTTCTCCCTTTGTGCACCTAGCCAAACAAAGTGGAACGTAGGCGGCGAGCACAGGGGCCAGGCAACCCAACTATTGACCGAAGACACAATTCGAAACCGATGCATATATAGCAATATCCGAGAATGTTTTTGTCGAATCTCTAAATGTGTCCGGCGTTGCACTGCAAGACTAATGCTGGAAACACACAAATAGTTTAAAAGTGCCATGGGCTTGGAAAACCAAAAAACTTCAGTAAAAACTGGTCGTCTGAACTAGATAAGTTTTTGGTGCCAAATCGAAAATTGGTCTTAAAAAATAAAAAAATTGTGCTTACATGGTGCTTTAACATGACACATCCTATCTCAAGACTTCAAGCGGGTCAGCCTACGGCTTGAACCTCCTATCCCGAAGGCGGAATACTTCTCATTAGGCCAGTTTAGCAAACTAAACTCTAGCGGCTTTGAGAGAGAAATTAGGCTCCTCAGCTATTGACCACACACTCGCGTCGAAAAAGGGAGTGATAGAAAAAGACTTTACAACGACTAAGAAGAAAAAACTTATTATAAAATGGCTCATGTAAATTTAAGAGCCCCCAAGTGACTTCGATAAAAGAATTTTATGTATAATGATTGTATGTACCGAAGTACTTATATCATATCTATGTTCACCCGAACTTTAAACGCGTCTTAACCGACCGTCGGCTTCTCCCTCTTTGGTCAAGGGCCGAAAGGTGTTATGTACTCCACCTATCGAGAATATCAACGATGTTTCCGATAACCAGGCAATCGGGCCATAAGGCTGTAACAGACAAAGCGCGCTCACGGAACTTATGCTATATTACTGACGAAGTGTAAGAAGCATCTTCAAAGAAAATAGTACCCCCACCGATACCTTTTCTTCGGTTGCTCATTATTACTATGAGACTTGTGTAATAGATTTTTTGTACTCATGAGTTCCGTTGTGTGCCGACCATGATTGAAAACAATAAGAGCGCTAGCTTTCAGCTTCATCCAGTCTGAGGTCCGAGCTCGGATGACCCGATCGTGACAATCGCAGAGGTGCTCTCTTTACTCCCAGCCCGAACAATCGGGAACGTAGGGATAAACACAGGAGCAAGGCAACCCATCTTGCGGAACACTTAAGTCAACATGGTGCATATTGTGGCGTAATACACGAACAAGGAACGAAGCCATAGAAGTATAATCATATGCAAGAGGAAATGCTTCATAAAGGAAGCCCCCAAGTAAACATGGTATTTGAATTTTTGTGTCACAAACAAAGTTATGACAAGGAATTTTTTCACAAACAACTTTTTGCCAAAAAAGTATAATGCTTAGTCGAACCGAACAAAATTTAAAAATTTAAAACTTTGAGCATGAAAGCGACTTAGCTGGTTAATGTGTTCGGCATTGATGGCGCAGTTAGAGCTTCACACGGGACAAGGTCCCAGCCCCCGAGCCGGTCCCGAGGTGGCGGAGCGAAGAGCTAGGCACTCTGAAGTAATAACGTAGCACGGCCAATGTGGCTAGGTGGAACCCCTAGTCTGACTAAGACGACGGAGCAGGCCGACAATATGACGCCGAAGTCCCCGGCATGGGTTAATGAAGTGATGATGAAGCCCCGGTCCGGCCGAGGTGACATGGTACGTCGGTACGCCGAGGTGACAGAGCTGCCGGATCCGGATCATTTATCTATGCACGGAAAATAGTGCAAGCCGGAGATAATAGTAATAATAATAAATTAAAAAAATTAGTTGCATAATTAATAATTTATGCAAAGGGAGTAATAAAAGAAATATGGCCCATGTGCCGAACACTCGATGAGGTAGAGCTCTCTCAACGATGCCAAAGTCTCCGAGGCAACCGGTTGAGTCGGTATGGCAATTCGACCAACAAGATGATCACGCGGGCCGATTTATGCCGATTGGGACAACGACGTCGGCTTGCCGCAGTGACCGCGTGATGCAGTCGAAGTCGATTACCTACATATGTAAAATAGTGTAGTCCAAAAAAATAAAAAAATCTTCTACTTAATTGACATAAGTGAAGTAAGTAATTAAAGAAATATGGCCTGAGTGCTGAGGTCGGCCTGGTGGAGCGGCAGCGCGAAGATGTTAGCAGCAGGACACGTGCCGAGGTGATGCCACAACTTGATCAACGTAGGCAGGATGACAACGTCGGCACGCCAAGGTGACCGTGTGACACAATTCAAATTTGTCTGGCAGACCTGTTCGTGGATGCGGTGTCCGCCGGACTATTGGAACAAGATAGACCAACACATCGGTCACAGATTAGCGGAACGATTTGTAAACCGGCTGCAGAAACAGTCTACACAGAAAAAATCATGCACACCAGCAGTACAATATTCTGTGAAATTAATATATACTGTATAGGCATCTAGAAAAATAAAACCTGATGTTTCTGTTGGGTGCAGTGTGGCATAGATATCGTTCTAATCTTGCTGAGAACTCTGATACCTATTTGTATTGCCGCCATCGCTCTATACGTGCGCTGCTACGCGTGCGCACATCCGCGTCCAGGCCGTCGGACGCCACACCTCTCTGCTGCTGCTACAAAGGCCTCGCCAAGAAGCCAGTCAATTCTGGATTAGCTAAACCATCCCGTGATCGTAGCAATGTCCAAGAAAGAGAATAAAAAATTGATATCCCAAGACGGATTAGTACAGCCAAGAGGAAGGAGCTAAATCAATTAAATATTAAGAACGTGTTGAATCTAGCACAAGTAGTACTTTCCTTTGTTAGTCTATGCCACTTATGCTGTAGCACTTTGCAAGTTCGGCTAGGAGGCCTGTCCTGAGGCACAAAAGCTGCCGCCGTCCGTCCTTGAACTTGAGATTGGATCAAGCCGGTCACTGGACGTACATATTGTCCGCCACCGTGTATGATAAAATCAACAGCTTTTCCTCAGCCCGATCTGCGAGAAAAAAGAAATTGTGTTGGATAGCGGTAAAAATTCGTAAGAATGTGGAACAAATATAACAGAAAAATATCACCTGATCATCCCATCGGTCCGTGATAAACACCTAGCAGGCTCTCAATAAAAGCATCAATGTCAGTTCAATATCCGGCATATCTCGTAGTAGGGGTCCTAAGTTAGGCATCTTGGAGCGATGGTAACATAGACACGGGGCTTTACCCAGTTTCGGGCTCTCTCAAAAGATAATACCCTGCATGCTGCTTTTGATTGTATTCATATGGGTCTAGTACAGAGTACATGTATCTACCACGAGATTGTAGTAATGAATATGAGATTGTCTATTGACTAACCTGGCCTCGGTTTATATAAGACACCGGAGGCCTAGGGTTTTAGGAGAGTCCTTATCTTGGGCGCCAAGTCTTGTGGAGTCTTCCTTGTATGCGGCAGGGCTGTCCGAACTGGCCCATGAATGAGCCGCCATGGGGGTCCTCGGCCCGATCCAGCTGATCGGGAGACGACATGGTGAGTACCCCCTAGTCCAAGACATCGTCATTCGGTAGTAACTTGATCTGAAGTTTCATGATCATTATCATTAGCTTCCTCTCTAGTTGGTGTAGGCATCATGGGAACAGTTTTCTGTGATGAGCTACTATCCAATTCGATAGAAGGTACAATTACCTTATCAAGTTATATTTTCCTCCCACTCACTTCTTTCGATAGAAACTCCTTCTCTAGAAAGGATCCATTCTTAGCAACAAATATCTTGCCTTCGGATCTGTGATAGAAGGTGTACCCAACAGTTTCTTTTGGGTATCCTATGAAGACACACTTCTCCGATTTGGGTTCGAGCTTATTAGGCTGAAGCTTTTCACATAAGCATCGCAACCCCAAACTTCAAGAAACGACAGCTTAGGTTTCTTGCCAAACCACAGTTCATACGGTGTCGTCTCAACAGATTTAGATGGTGCCCTGTTTAACGTGAATGTAGCTGTCTCTAATGCATAACCCCAAAACGATAGTGGTAAATCGGTAAGAGACATCATAGATCGCACCATATCTAATAAAGTACGGTTAGGACGTTCGGACACACCATTACGCTGTGGTGTTCCAGGTGGCGTGAGTTGTGAAACTATTCCACATTGTTTTAAATGAAGGCCAAACTCGTAACTCAAATATTCGCCTCCGCGATCAGATCGTAGAAACTTTATTTTCTTGTTACGATGATTCTCCACTTCACTCATAAATTCTTTGAACTTTTCAAATGTTTCAGACTTGTGTTTCGTTAAGTAGATATACCCATATCTGCTCAAATCGTCTGTGAAGGTCAGAAAATAACGATACCCGCCGTGAGCCTCAACACTCATTGGACCGCAGACATCGGTATGTACCATTTCCAATAAGTCAGTGGTTCGCTCCATTGTTCCGGAGAACGGAGTTTTAGTCATCTTGCCCATGAGGCATGGTTCGCAAGTATCAAATGATTCATAATCAAGTGATTCCAAAAGCTCATCTGCATGGAGTTTCATTATGCGCTTTACACCAATATGACCTAAACGGCAGTGCCACAAGTATGTTGCACTATCATTATCAACTTTGCATCTTTTGGCATCAATATTATGAATATGTGTTTTACTACGACCGAGATTCAATAAACCATTTACATTGGGTGTATGACCATAGAAGGTTTTATTCATGTAAACAGAATAACAATTATTCTCTAAATTAAATGAATAACGGTATTGCCATAAATATGATCCAATCATATTCATGCTTAACGCGGACACCAAATAACATTTATTTAGGTTCAACACTAATCCCGAAGGTAGAGGGAGTATGCGATGTTGATGTTATCAACCTTGGAATCATTTCTAACACACATTATTACCTCACCCTGAACTAGTCTCTATTCATTTTGTAATTTCCTGTTTCGAGTTACTAATCTTCGCAATTGAACCGGTATCAAATACCCAGGGGCTACTATGAACACTAGTAAAGTACACATCAATAACATGTATATCAAATATACCTTTGTTCACTTTGCCATCCTTCTTATCCGCCAAGTATTTGGGGTAGTTCCGCTTCAAGTGACCAGTCCCTTTACAGTAGAAGCACTCAGTCTCAGGCTTGGGTCTAGCTTTGGGCTTCTTCCCGGGAGTCGCAACTTGCTTGCCATTCTTCTTGAAGTTCCCTTTCTTTCATTTTGCCCTTTTTGTTGAAACTAGTGGCCTTGTTAACCATCAACACTTGATGCTCTTTCTTGATTCTACCTTTGCCGATTTCAGAATCGCGAAAAGCTCGGGAATCGTTTTCGTTATCCCTTGCATATTATAGTTCATATGAAGTTCTAGTAGCTTGGTGATAGTGACTAGAGAACTCTGTCAATCACTATCTTATATGGAAGATTAATTCCCACTTGATTCAAGCGATTGTAGTACCCATACATTCTGAGTACATGCTCACTGGCTGAGCTATTCTCCTCCATCTTGTAGGCAAAGTAATTGTTAGAGGTCTCATACCTCTCGACATGGGCATGAGTCTGAAATACCAATTTCAACTCTTGGAACATCTCATATGCTCTGTCGCGTTCAAAATGTTTTTGAAGTCCCGGTTCTAAGACGTAAAGCAAGGCGCACTAAACAATCAAGTAGTCATCATACCGAGCTTGTCAAACGTTCATAACGTCTGCGTCTGCTCCTGCAATAGGTCTGTCACCTAGCGGTGCATCAAGGACATAATTCTTCTGTGTAGCAATGAGGATAATCCTCAGAGCACGGACCCAGTTCACATCATTGCTACTATCATATTTCAACTTTTCTCTAGGAACATATAAAAAAATATAGGAGCTATATCGCGAGCCATTGATTTACAACAAAGATATGCAAAAACTATCAGGACTAAGTTCATGATAAATTAAGTTATATTAATCATATTACTTAAGAACTCCCACTTAGATAGACATCTCTCGAGTCATCTTACGTGATCCAAATCAACTAAACCATGTCTGATCATCACATGATATGGAGTAGTCTTCAATGGTGAACGTATCTATGTTGATCATATCTACTATATGATTCACGTTTGACCTTTCGGTCTCCAGTGTTCCGAGGCCATGTCTGTACATGCTAGGCTCGTCAAGTTTAACCCGAGTATTCCGCATGTGCAAAATTGTCTTGCATCCGTTGTATGTGAACGTACAGGTTATCACACATGATCATCATGTGGTGTCTCAGCACGACGAACTGTCGCAACGGTGCATACTCAGGGAGAACACTTATACCTTGAAATTTTAGTAAGGTATCATCTTATAATGCTACCGCCGTACTAAGCAAAATAAGATGCATAAAAGAGAAACATCACATGCAATCAAAATATGTGACATGATATCGCATCACCATCGTGTGCCTTTGATCTCTATCTCCAAAGCACCATCATGATCTCCATCGTCACCGGCTTGACATCTTGATCTCCATCATAGCGTCGTGGTCGTCTGGCCAACTATTGCTTCTACAACTATCGCTAACGCATAGTGATAAAGTAAAGCAATTACATGGCGTTTGCATTTCATACAATAAAGCGACAACCATAAGGCTCCTGCCAATTGCCGATAACTTTTATAGAACATGATCATCTCATACAATAACGTATATCACATCATGTCTTGACCATATCACATCACAACATGCCCTGCAAAAACAAGTTAGACGTCCTCTACTTTGTTGTTGCAAGTTTTACGTGGTTGCTACGGGCTTCTAGTAAGAACCGTTCTTACCTACGCATCAAAACCACAACTGTGATTTATCATGTTGGTTTTTTAACCTTCAACAAGGAACGGACGCAGTCAAATTTGATACAACTAAAGTGGGAGAAACAGACACCCGCCAGCCACCTTTATGCAAAACTAGTTGCATGTCTATCAGTGGAACCGGTCTCATGAACGTGTTCATGTAAGGTTGGTCCGGGCCACTTCATCCAACAATACCGCCGAATCAAAATAAGACGTTAGTGGTAAGTAGTATGACGATCACCGCCCACAAATCTCTGTGTTCTACTCGTGCATATCATCTACGCATAGACCTGGCTCGGATGCCACTATTGGGAAATGTAGCATGCAATTTCAAAAAATATCCTATGCTCACGCAAGATCTATCGAGGAGATGCGTAGCAACGAGAGGGGGAGAGTGTGTCTACGTACTCTCGTAGACCGAAAGCGGAAGCGTTTGACAACGCGGTTGATGTAGTCGAACTTTTTCTCGTTCCGACCGATCAAGCACTGAACGTACGGCACCTCCGAGTTCTGCACACGTTCAGCTCGATCAAGTCCCTCGAACTATTGATCCAGTAAAGTGTCGAGGGAGAGTTTCCTCAGGATGACGGCGTGGTGACGGTGATGGTGAAGTGATCCGCGCAGGGCTTCGCCTAAGCACTACGACAATATGACCCGAGGCATAAACTGTGGAGGGGGGCGCCACACACGGCTAGGAATCAATGTTGTATGTTCTAGGGTGGGTCTATTATGATAACACCCTTAAGAGTCTTATTCTGATAACACTTTCGCTTATTCTGCTAACACCCCATGCTGCGTCCACCTACGAACCGAACCGCCCCAACAAAAACAAAATCCACCCCACCCCCACGTCCAGACCTTATCCGTTTGCACCTCCCCCACCCCATCCCGACTACCTTCTTCCTCACCCACGACCCACTCCCCCGACGCTGCCAACTACTACGGAGCTCCGACCACCACGACGCCCTGACCACCCCATCCTCCCAGGCAACGCGGCTCCAATCCACGCCACCTTCTCCTCCGACGGTGCTCCGGTGAAGGATCCAGGCGGCCCTGGTCAAACCGTGCCGCCATGCCCCCCGCAGGCGCCATCCCGGGCACCCGCACCCCCCTCCCGCGCGCCTACACCTCACGACGAGGTAGGCCACCCCGACCTTGCCATGGGCGGCAAAGCGCCCCTGATGCCCACCTTTCTCTTCCCTCTGGTACCTCTCCCCGCTCCACCTTCATCGCGCAGCAAGAGCACCCCAGCTCCAACTTCCTCCTCCCTTCGCCGCCCAGGACCCACCCTGCCCCAGCAGTCACTTCCTTCCCGACGCCTCAGCACCTCATCCTCTCATCCCCACCCCCATCGAGCCGCTACGATCCACGCCGAAGAGACCGGATGCACATCGCCTGCCTCCGGATCCAAATCAGGTGCTCCCACCCACTCTGCCATCGCCTCCCCCAGCAGCGGCAGTCACCCCCGCAGCTCACTCCTCCCCTACCTGCAGTTCATGGCAGTCACCCCCGCATCTAACTCCTCCCCTACCTGCAGTTCGCCGAATACCGCGCCGGTTGGCAGCCTCATCCCCACGCCACTAGATCACATCAAGGGGTGCTCCACTGGGCTTTTGCCGATGAGGTGGTGGTAGGAGGTCCATCCACATCTGACGACCCTCCGACGACGGATCCAGGTGTCCTGAGGGATCTCGAAGGTCCACACCCTCCCCCACGCGGCTCCATCTCGCCACGAGATCGCTGACTAGGCATCAACGACCTCTAGAAAGAGACGATGAGGCCCCCGCTACATGTCTACCTACAGTTCCTCTCACCCTCTCCTTGCAGTGCACCCCGGGTGACCGCACAGTTCATCAACACGGTACGTGTAGCTCCCTGACACCAGTGAGAGCAAACCCCACCCCTATACATAACGGTCATGCAGTATGCTCGTCGTGGCCGTGCAGTTCGCCGGTGACTCCCGATGGAAGAGCAGCGACACCACCCCTCCACAGCGGCGGCATCATGGCCACATGCCTGAGCTCGGATTCAGAGCTCGGATCTGTGGCCGTGCACTTTGGAGTTTTTACCCATTCCAGATATGTAGTGCAGTTTGGAGTTTTCTGTGTGTTAAGAAACTTCAGAAATTAAACTCTGACTAAGTTTCTCGAGTGCAGGTAATGTTATTACATTCAGCTTTGGTTATGCATTGGCACTGCCGTTTATAGCTCATGGTGCTTCAGTGCTGAATTGGGCGTAGTGGACGGCAATGTATGTGTGTGTGTGAGTGTGTACCTATATTCCTATATGGTGTCATTTTTTATAGATTTTTCTCCGTTGCAGACATGTATGCCTGTATGTAATGCACAGAGTACCAGGTCAATGGTAGATGTAGCCCATGCAGTTTGTATGGTTGTGTGCTGCGGTGAAAATATTTTTCTACTGCCTGATTTTTTTGTATGATTTTTTATCGAAGAGGTTCACTTTTGTCCCACGAAGAGGTTTTCTTTTATCGGTGCAGTGCACTACTCCCATGGTTCAGAGCAGACAGCAATGATGTAAAAAAATATGCAACTCACTTCATTCAACATCGACGTTCACTTTGGATATATGTCGTGGTTCCCTTCCATCATTTCTGCGGTCCTTCTCAATGACAAAAATGTTAGAAAAAAAGACAACAAAAACTCGAAGAAAATTTACGTCCAACAAAAGGAATTATGCAGCTCGCTTGCTCATTTGATGCAGTGCGGTTTTCATTCTGAAGCAGTGCGGTAGGCCGTGTGAAGTTGTTCATCCAATAAGTGCAAAAAACTTGTTATGGAAAGCGAAAAAAATAATGTGGTTCACTTCTTGATAGTGTTGTGGTTCATTTACACCCGACGTGAAGTGCACTCTACTTTCTCGTCCTTGAAAAAATTACGTTCGAATAAAAGAAACCATGCAGTTCTGTTGCCCGTCTGATGCAGTGCGGTTTTCCGTCCGATGCAGTGCGGTTTTCAGTCGGATGAAGTACCCACGTCGATTTGGGTGTCGCGAAAAACAGAGTGTCCGCATTTCGGTAAATTTAAAACTGCTCTTAAACCGTAAGGAATTAGAGAGAGTGTTTTACATGAAAAAAGTTGTGCCTCATCGATATCTTTCCAACGGCATATCATTTGAATCATTTCAACGACCGGGTTGTAAAAGTTTCGCGAAAAAAGGCTGCTGCCTCTTGTCATCTGCCACAGGATTTTCAAAATTAACATAAAACTGTAAGGAATCTCAAAACTATTTCTATATGTGAAAGTTGCGCCTTGTCCATAGCTTTCCAATGACATATTACACGCCTCGTTTCGACAAATAGTTAAAAAACTAGAGCGAAAGTAGTACCGAAAATTGAAAAAAATTCAAAAAAACAGAATTCCGCGATTTAGTAAATTTGAAACTGCTCTTAAACCGTAAGGAATTAGAGAAAGAAATAGATATGAAAAAGATGCGCCTCAACGATATCTATCCAACGGTGTATCATTCGCTTCATTCCGACAAGCGATTTAGAAAAATGCGAAAAAACGCTCGCTGCCACTCGTTGTGGGCTGCCCCATTTTCAAAACTGCTCTTAGTAGGAGGGGAGGAGAGGCAGCCAAGGGGGCACCCCAAGTAGGAGGAATCTTACTTGGGCGCCTCCCAATTCGGCCTCCCCCCCACCCTTCCATATTCATCCGGAGGGGGAAGGAAGGAGGAGAGAGGAGAGAAGGAAGGGGGAGGCCGAATTGCTCCCCATCCTTTCTCCCTTCCCCTCTTTACTTCCCCCTTATTTTGGCCTACATGGGGCGCACCAGCCCCCTAGGGGTTGGTATGTCCCCTTCTTGTCCCATTAGGCCCATGTAGTTGCCGAGGGGATCCCCGGAACCCTTTCCGGTGACCCGATATGTACCAGGTACCCCCGAAACACTTCTGGTGTCCAAATATCATCGTCCAATATATTAATCTTTACCTCTCGACCATTTCGAGACTCCTTGTCATGTCCGTGATCTCATCTGGGATTCCGAACAATATTCGGTCACCAAATCACATAACTCATATAATACAAAATTGTCATCGAACATTAAGCTTGCGAACCCTATGGGTTCGAGAACTATGTAGACATGACCAAGACACCTCGCCGGTCAATAACCAACAGCGGAACCTGGATGCTCATATTGGTTCCTACATATTCTACGAAGATCTTCATCGGTCGTACCGTAATGACAACATACGTTATTCCCTTTGTCATTGGTATGTTACTTGCCCGAGATTCGAACTTCGGTATCTTCATACCTAGTTCAATCTCGTTACCGGCAAGTCTCTTTACTCGTTCCGTAATGCATCATCCCGCAACTAACTCATTAGTCACATTGCTTGCAAGGCTTATTATGATGTGCATTACCGAGAGGGCCCAGAGATACCTCTCTGATACTCGGAGTGACAAATCCTAATCTCGATCTATGCCAACCCAAAAAACACCTTCGGAGATACCTATAGAGCATCTTTATAATCACCCAGTTACATTGTGACGTTTGATGGCACACAAGGTATTCCTCCGGTATCCGGGAGTTGCATAATCTCATAGTCGAAGGAATATGTATTTGACATGAAGAAACCAATAGCAATAAAACTGAACGATCAACATGCTAAGCTAACGGATGGGTCTTGTCCATCACATCATTCTCCTAATGATGTGATCCCGTTCATCAAATGACAACACATGTCCATGTTTAGGAAACATAACCATCTTTGATTAACGAGCTAGTCTAGTAGAGGCTTACTAGGGACACGGTGTTTTGTCTATGTATCCACACATGTGTCAAGTTTCTGGTTAATACAATTCTAGCATGGATAACATCTATCATGATATAAGGAAATATAAAATAATAACTTTATTATTGCCTCCAGGGCATATTTCCTTCAGAAAGACATGTTTAAATAGTTCAATAGTCCAATCGCAGTAAGCTTCGGTCTTCATTATTAAGAATATGTATTGTCACTCTGAATCTTCATGTTTGGGACAGAGAAAATTCATAGTGATAGTCCGTATTCTAAAAAATGGATGCTGGCATTTTTTATAAATTTATGATCCAACCACACCTTTACCAAGCGCAGCTCTCGTCAGAGCAATAGTTACCGAGAGAAACTCTCGGTAAAGATCAGGCTCTCGGCAAACTTTAGTCCCACCTCGCTCAAAGACAAGCAACATGACATGTTTAAATATTCCGATAGTCCAGATGCTGCAACATGACATGTTTAATTAGGCGAAAGTACCTCGGTAGCAAGCCTTCTACATCCTCGAAAAATCGTACGATGCCAGAATTCCTCGAGAGCTGGCATGGTGTCATCACATGTCCCCTGTACTATGTGGTAAAAGTTTGGGTGCCTTTCGAATAAGCCTACCATGAGGCCGCTTGTAAACCGCACTGTCTCCGAGCTAGTCTCTGTGTATCAAGAGGGAACCTGTCCGGTTTGTGCAGGAAGTGCGGGCCCTGTTGCTTCGTGGGCCTCCAAACTTCTCATTCTCTAGAATAAGGCAAACGCATGACACGTGCCATGCCCCCGCATTTTTGGGGCACGCGTGCAATATTCGAGAAATTTATTGCCCTGCTAGTGTTTCATCACCAGAAATTGCAGATCAGCAAGGCAGTACATGGAATCATGCTCGGTAGCAGCATGGGAAATCCTTTGTGATGTCCTTGTGGCATGCCTAAGCCTTGCACATATGAGGGAGGGGCAACCCTTGCCACCGGGTTACCGAAAGTACCTCGGTGTCATTCCTGATGCAAACATTGAAAACCTCGATACCAGAATTCCTCGAGAGCTGGCACGGTGTCATCACATGGCCCCTGTAGGGTGTGGTCAAAGTTTGGCGTGTTTCGAATAAGCATCCCCTGAGGCAGCTTGTAAACCGCACCGTCTCCGAGCTAGTCTCTGTGTATCAAGAGGGAACATGTCTGGTTTGTGCAGGAAGTGCGGGTCCTGTTGATCCGTTGGCCTCGAAACTTCTTGTGCTCTAAAAGGAGGCAACCGCATGACATATGCCACGCCCCTGCATTTTTCGGGCACGCCTGCAATATTCAAGAAATTTATTGCTCTGCTAGGGTTTCATCACCGAAAATTGCAGATCAGCAAGGCGGCCCATGAAATCATGCCCGGTAGAGGCATGGGAAATCCTTTGTGATGTCCTTGTGGCATGCCTAGGCCTTGCACAGACGAGGAGGACTATCATTTCTGAGATCCACTCTCAATATTTGTGATATTTCCGAGAGCTGCTCCTAGGAAAAGGTAACCTAGATCTAAGGTATTATCCTTTACCGAGCGTAACTCTCGGAAAAGGTATAAACCCTCACTACAAAAAAATACACTTCCGTGATGATACATGTTTGTCACAGTAGTTCATGTTTTCTGTCATGCATGTACATCCATGACAAATTTATGATAGAATCAAGATAGTCATACCTATGCTGTCGTAGAAGTGTTCCACGACATTACCAAACTTATCATCACGGAAGTGTCCACTTCCAAGACGATAAATCGCGCGTCACAGAAGTGCTTACGTCAAGGGTGACCGACACGTGGTATCCACCATAGCGGGACACCGTTAAGCTATCGGGTCCGGTTTTGGATCCGATAACCCGTTAACAGCCCCGACCAATGGGGATTTTCCACATGTAAAATCATCATTGTTCGGAGGAAACACGTGTTGCCTCACCGTTGGGACAGATGTCATGCACTCATTGGACAGGAGGCGCCTATGATAGGTCGACACGTGGGACGATCCAATAGTGGCCCGTTCCGGTGAAAAAGGCCGGCCCAGTAAAAATAGCAGGTCGGCCCATATAAGGCCTACTTGTGTCAGGTCCATTTAAGCCCACGGCCCATACGAGATGTGCCAATTCGGCCCGTCAACGGCCCGTTAAAGATTTGACACCATTGCAGCCCATCGTCAGTTCGAGCCCGTTAACAGCCCGCTATATATTTGGGCTCAATATCGGCCCGATGAGATTTCGCCCTCTTAACGGCCCATTCAGTGGATGGGCCAATTTTCATGATGTACATCTTTCGGCCCTTTAGCGACCGATTTAAATATTGGGCTAATTTCCGGACCGGTGTGTCTTTCAGCCTGTTGACGGCCCATAAATCAGTTGGGCCATTTGTAGTCGGACCTGAGTTTCGGCCTTTTAGCGACCCATTTAAGTGTTGGGCCAATTTCTGTCCCGGTCTGTCCTTTAGCCTAGTGACGGCCCATATATCTGTTGGGCCATTTGTAGTCGGACCTGAGTTTTGGCCTTTTAGTGACCCATTTAAGTGTTGGGCGAATTCCTGGCCTTGTTTGCCTTTCAGCCTGTTAACGGACCATAAATGAGTTGGGCCATTTGTAGTCGGACCTGAGTTTTGGCCTTTTAACGGCCCATGCCCTTCATGGTCCAATACCAGCCCGGTTCCTCTTTCAGCCTGCTAAAGGCCCACAACACATTTGGGCCATTTACAATACGACCTGACTTTCGGCCTCTTAGCGGCCCATGCTCTTCATGGTCCAGTACAAGCCCGCTGTCTCTTTCGGCCTGCTAAAGGCCCACAGTATAATTGGGCCATATGTAGCCCGAACTTAGTAACGGCATGTTGACGGCCTGTGAAATTAATTGGGCCCACCTGTTGCCCGCTTTCATGTCAGCCTATTAACGACCCGGTAGTTAAGAGGGCCGACCATTGACTTTCGGCCTGGTAATGGCCCATTAACTTAATGGGCCCACTAAAGTTCGTACATGTCTTTAGGCCAAATTAGATAATTTGAGCCCATTACGACGAGCAATTATGCACAGGAACAAAATCGATCAAGCAAAGGTACGGCATACAGGGAAAAACATTGCACATCCAGCATATATTACAGGAAATTACGTCCACTGGGCAATCAAAGATTGATGCCAGTGCAAATAAATGAACAGAACCTAACGATCTACAATGTCACAATCTGCAACCTCAGCACGGATGACGCCCATAAGCATGTGGGCAAGTTCTTGCTGTTTTGCTACACTGTCTCTGAAAACATTGATCAGTTGTTGTGTCGCACGACTCTGCACCTCTGATTCCTCCACCATTTCCATCATTCCTTCAGCCATTAATTGGTTCACAAATACATTTTTCCGTTGCATTCGAGACAGAGGATACTGAACAAATTCAGATGGCGATTTTGGCAGGCTTGTATTATTAATAGTGGAGAGTGTCTCGACCACTGCATCATAAGATAAATTAGGAGGGGAACCAAACAGATTAATCATGAGTTATTGGCATACTACCTGGCCTAGATTTATTGGAAAGAAACAATGGGGTTGCCTTGCTATTTTTAGAGTTTGTCTTCTTATCTTCAGCAGCCTGCACCAAATTAAGACACTAGCATTGCTATCATTGGCCAAGTCAGATAATAGGACAACAACATTGGCACAACGAACGTTTGGGCAACTAGCCAACACCAAATTAACACAATATGGCACAGCTATCATCAGCCAGGTAAGGTAATACGAAAGCAACATTGACACAATGGATGAATGGGCAACCAGAGCAGCACTACAATTCAGTAATGTGCATGATATGAGATAGTACACTCATGCAGCTCAGTATGCAAAACTACCAGGAAGTTTTCTTTACAAAAATCAACATTGGCACCTTTAAGATTTTGCTACAACTAATCTTAGATCAGACAAAGGTTGGATTCACACCGATTAACAAAATACATGTTGATGTAAAAATATAGCGATATACAACAGGTACTTACATCATCATTGGAGCACACAGAATTCCCGCAAGATATTTTCCTCGAATACAATGCCAATGAAGGAAATCTTCTATCATTTAACCTTATTTTCTAAAAGAGAGATGGGTAAGAAACATGTAGAAAATATGATCAAAATGCTATAAAATTTCATGATGCGAGCATACGCACACGCTTCTTAGAATGGAATTGACATTCTTTTGCTGGACTGGAGCGGACTAGTTCTTTGGCCACTGGAATCTGCTTATTATCAGTGGGAGTTGAGTTTCTCGGTGCTGTAGCAGTATCTGTGAAAAATGGAGTTGTTTTATTATCTCCTGGCGTTTGGATCTTTTGCAAAGACCTAGTTTGCAACCCTTTAGATTCTAACATAGTTGTCTTCCCCTTGCATGCCCTATATAGAAGAATGGTGCTTCAATTATAAAATATGCTACAGCAGAGATGGAATAGGTACTGAAGAATAGAAAGGCATGACATATTGACATGTATTCCCTCCATCGGAAATAAATGGATGGGTCTAGGCGTATTTCGGTTCTAGATACATCCAGTTTTATCCATTTCTGTGACATGTAATCCGGACGGAGGGAGTATGATGTAAGATCTAGGGATATGACATGACAACACAGTAAAAAAACACTAAAACCCACTGCAGAACCAAAGTAATCAAACCGACTGATATGAGATAGTACACTCATGCAGCTCAGGATGCAAAACTACCAGGCAGTTTTCCTTACAAAAATCAACATTGTGGCCTTTAATCATACATTTTGCTACAACTAAATTTAGATCAGATAAAGGTTGGATTCACGCCGATTAACAAAATACATGCTGATGTAAAAATATAGTGATATACAACAGGTACTTACATCTGCATTGGAGTACAGAGAATTCCTGCAAGAATCTTTCCTCACAGACGATACCAGTGCAGAAATTCTTCTATGTGTTAAGCTTATTTTCTAAAAGAGAGATGGGTAAGAAACATGTAGAAAATATGATCAGCATGCTATATAATTTCATGATGCAAGGATACGCACACGCTTCTTAGAATGGAGTTGACATATTTTTGCTGGACTGGAGCGGACTAGTTCTTTGGCCACTGGAATCTGCTTATTATCAGTAGGAGTTGGGTTTCTCTGTGCTGCAGCAGTATCTATAAAAACTAGAGTTGGTTTATTATCTCCTGGCGTTTGGATCTTTTGCAAAGACCTGGTTTGTAACCCTTCAGATTCTAACATAGTCATCTTCCCCTTGCATGCCTTGTATAGAAGAATGGTGCTTCAATTATAAAACATGTTGCAGCAGAGAGGTAGAATAGGTACTGAAGAATAGAAAGGCATGACATATTGACATGTATTCCCTCCATCCGGAAAAAATGGATGGGTCTAGGCGTATTTCAGTTCTAGATACACCCTTTTTTATCCATTTCGGCAACATGTAATCCGGACGGAGGGAGTATGGTGTAAGAGCTAGGGATACGACAGGACAACACAGTAAAAAAACACTAGTTGAATGTAAAACTGTATGCTAGTGGAATACGTATAGAAAAAACTAAGGCAACATACACGTGTATGATTGGGAAACTAAGATGGCATTGCAACATAGCACTAGAACAACACTTCAATGTAAAAAAACATGGTATGGTAGACAGATGAAGTACATACTGATGAATAACAATGCATAAGATATTCAGAAGCATGATGTCCAAATTAAGCAGATGGAATTATGATAGAGTAGAATGACAGTACTTGAATTTGAAAACATGTTATCATGAATGGAATAGGTACTGAAAAACAGGAAGGCATGACATATTTACATGAATGATCAGCATCCTAAGCACATGGCATTGCAATAGAGTAGATACACTCCAGGACATTATATGCATGTTGTACCCATATCACGGGCCAAGTTAGAGCAAGGACATTGTGGGGTGAAGAGGATTCAACATATTTCTGCAAGTCTTCTGAAGAACTGCCTTTACATGTTCCATCATATTGGGTATCATTGACATCAAGTTTATTGGCCTTTACATTGCTGCATGAGGTTCTTGTGGATATATCAGTGTGTGCAATTATATCTGACATGCATGGAAGACAACTAGTAGTTAGATTTATGTAATGAGTGCATGTAGGAGACGACATAAATAGTAGGACTGTGGTTAACTAGCAGCAACAGGTCTCAAAAACTAAAGGGAGAACACAGATGAAAGCGTTTGTACTCGAGATTAACTAGATGGCACACAAAAGTATTAAAGAACAACATAGGTAATACTAGAAGTGGGATAATACTATAATCACCAGCCTATGGGATAGCATTGGCTCATGGATGATAACTATGGAACAGCATTACCTAAAGAACAAGTATCTTAGCTGAACTATGGAACAACGTTAACTCCTGAACAAGACCCGTAAGAGATCAGCATGAATATATAGTGAAATGTGATAATCTATTTTCCATGCTTAGATGAATAACAAAGCCATAATGTTGCACATAAGTAAGATGAGGGTACAACCTATCTGGCCGCCATCCATAGGAGTGAGAATCATGTGCTGACTTATCGATGGCCCTACAGTTGTTGTGGCTATTCATGTTGGGCACGCGCATTCGATGCAGGGAACTGTTGAGTGGGGACTATAGCTCCCTTCTGGTGTATGCTTCCCTTGTTGGAGCAGCTGCGGTGAGTCGGAAGACGGTATGGCTGAAGATGCAGATAACGCATAATGTTAAGAATGACACATCTCTTTGATCTGAGGAAATACACTAAGAGATCAACAGCAAGGTACGAGAGTGGTCACACGTCTGTTGACTGAGACTAAATCAGGGTCACACGATTTTATTTTACTTTGGTACTGTCCGATCTATGCCGGATGGCTTGATGGCCGTCTTTTGCCTCTTGGCTGGCACAGTTAGGAATCTTCCCCGAAGAGCCAGCAACCAACGGCAGAGCAGCTTGCCTCTGCTATCCGTGGCCCCGGCCAAAACCCCGCTCCCCGCCCCACCGCACTAATGTGGTTGCGCCGCCCCTGGGCCAATCCACAAAGACTCCCCGTCATCCATATCCGGCGGCGGCAGTACCTTGAACCCACGCAACTCTAAGATAGCCATCTAAGCGCTGCTTCCACCGCGAACTTGCGGCCCGCACCCTTACGTTAGACACCAGCCAACCGGCAGCCTAGGAGCTCCGCCGCCTCGAGGGTTCTGCTTCCCATTGGGAATCGATTGGCCCAGAATAAAAATTCAGACAACTAACGCCTAAATAAAGTGATTTGAGATGAGGGTGTGACCTATCTGGCGGCATGGTGAAGTAGGCAGGTCCTGCTGTCGAGTTGGTGAGGCCGGCGCAGTTGCAGTGGCCACCGGCGGCAGGGAAACAACGATGTCGCGATGATCCACGGCTACGGGGAAGCAGCATCGGGACTCTGGATGGATCCAAAGTTGGAGCCTCTCCGACACCGTGAAAAATGGCAGGGGTGAATCAGCTCCGGTACGGTTCACGCGGCCGTCGTCGAGGCAGCTCCAGCAGCACGGAGTAAGAGGCACACGGACCAGTGCACGACGGCAAATGGACAGCGTCTCCGGCCTTAGGGAGGAGGGCGGCTTTGAAATTGGTGCAGTGGGGGCGCCATGGAGGAGGGGCTGAGGTTTTTCGGCTCGGGAGAAGGGAGCTTCCGAGGAGAAGGTGATTTGGCGCCCACGAGGTATGAATGGGGGGAATTGGGAGGGGAGTGGAACCATATTTTACGGACGCATTTGTCTGAAATGTGAGGGGGAGTTACAGTTCTACCGCTGCCTTTAGGCTTCTCGGCTTGGGTCTGTGTACTGGGGGTCGGGGATAGTAGAGTAACTTTGCTTCTCCCCAAATAGTGGGCGGGAGCGATTTCGGGCGAGGAGGGCGTGTTTTGAAATATAGTGGGCGCGAGCGATTTCGGGTGAGGAGAGCGTGTTTTCAAATAGTGGGAGCGAGCTATTTCGGGCGAGGAGAGCGTGTTTTGCCGACCATGGTTTGTGAATTATTCGGCACATGCCATTTTGGCCGAGGAGAAGGCGCGCTTGGATGAAGTTACGAACCTACCCTTGATGCACAACGGGCCAATTAATGCGTCTCCCACATGGGACAGTAATTTCGCGTCTCCCATTTATTTGCTCGGGTGAATTCCACCGAGCAGAGGATGTTTAACGGTTCGTTCAAAATTTCGGAGAATGAGCATCCACGTCTACCTTACCAAGTTGATTCGAATCAAATTTAGAAATATTAGCTTGCCACTTCTTTTTTAGATGGAGAGATGATGTTCGGGAGTAATGTGTTTTTACATGCTCGTTGCTAGAGATTTACTATATGACAAATAGTTGACCCACTCAAAAACTGGAATCAAACCCAAAATGAAATATCTCGATACAATGAAATAGCTCGTTCACCAGGTCAAAATAGTGAACTAAATCCAAAATTGAACACCTCAGTCGAATAGCATGTTGTACAGTATTATAGTACTCCATGAACATGTTGAAAGTCAAATTAATGAACTTGTTTGATATACGCATATATCCGTTCATGTGTGGATTGCAGACAACATGTTCTCCAATTTAAATATTTGAATGCAAGTTTATATCGAAACATGGTTTATATCAGTCTTTGATGCATA